>NC_069510.1:66258872-66351372 GCF_027579735.1 Bombina bombina
GATCTCTTTCCCCCTTCTCTCTTCCCCCTACTCCTCTCTCTCCCCCTCCTCCTCCTATATCTTCCCTCCCTCCTCCTTTCTCTTCCCCTTTCTCCTCTTCTCTCCCCCTCTCCCCTCCTCCTCTCCCCCCCCTCTCCCCTCCTCCTCTCCCCTCCTCCCTCCTCCTTTCTCTTCCCCCTCCTCTCTCCCCCTGTCTCTTCCCCCTCCTCCCTTCCCCCTTCTCCTGTCTCTTCCCCCACCTCTCTCCCCCTGTCTCTTCCCCCACCTCTCTCCCCCTGTCTCTTCCCCCTCCTCCCTCCTCCCTCCCCCCTCCCCCTTCTCCTTTCTCTTCCCCCTCCTCCTGCTCCTCTCTCCCCCTCCTACTCATCTCTCTTCCCTCCCTCCCACTCCTCTCTGTCCCCCTCCTTCTTTCTATTCCACCTCCTCCTCCTCTCTCTTCCCCTCCTCCTCCTCTCTCCCCCCTCCCTCCTACTTTCTCTCCCCCCTCCTACTCCTCTCTCTTCCCTCCCTCCTACTCCTCTCTGTCCCCCCTCCTCCTTTCTCTTCCCCCTCCTCCCCTCTTTCTCTTCCCCCTCCTCCCCTCTTTCTCTCTCTCCCCCTCCTCCTGTCTCTCCCCCCACTCCTTCCCCTCTCCTCTACCCTTTTCCTTCCCCCCTCATTTCTCCCCCCTCCTCTCTTCCCCTCTAGCTCCTCTTTCCCCTCCTCATCCTCCTCTCTCCCTCCCCCCTCCTCTCTTCCTCCCCCCTCCTCTCTTCCCCTCTAGCTCCTCTTTCCCCTCCTCCTCTCTCCCTCCCCCCACAACCTCTTCTCTCCCCTCCTCTCTCCCTCCCCCCTCTCTCTCCCTCCCCCCTCCTCTCCTCCTCTCTCTCCCACCCCCTCTCTCTCCCCCTCCTCTCTCTCCCCCTCCTCCTCTCCTCTCTCCCCTCCTCTTTTCCCACCTCGTCCTCCTCTCTCCCTCCCCTCTCCCCCCTCCTCCACCCCTTCTCTCTTCCCCCCTAGCTCCTCTTCCCACCCTCATCCTCCTCTCTCCCTCCCCTCTCCCACCTCCTCCTGTCTCTCTCCCTCCTCTCTTCCACCCTAGCTCCTCTTCCCCCCCAATCCTCCTCTCTCCCTCCCCTCTCCTCCCTTTCCCCTAGCTCCTCTTTTCCCCCCACGTCATCCTCTCTCCCTCCCCTCTCCTCTCTTTCCCCTAGCTCCTCTTTCCCCCCCTCTCTATCCCCCTCCTCCTCCGTCCCTCCCCTCTCTATTCCCCTCCTCCTCCTATCTCCCCCTCCTCCTATCTCCCCCTCCTCTCTTCCCCCTAGCTCCTCTTTTCCCCCTCGTCATCCTCTCTCGCTCCCCTCTCCCCCTCTCTCTCCCCCTCCTCCACTCTATCTCCCCTTCTCTCTCCTTCCTCCTCCACTCTATCTCCCCTTCTCTCTCCCTCCTCCTCCACTCTCTCCCCCTTCTCCTCCTCCTCTCTTTCCCCCCTCCTCTCACCCCCCCTCCTCTCTCACCCCTCCTCCTCCATTCTCTCCCCCTTCTCCTCCTACTCTCTTTCCACCCCTCCTCCACGCTCTCCCCCCTTCTCCTCCTCCACTCTCTCCCCCCTTCTCCTCCTCTCTTCCCCCCTCCTCTCTCACCACTGCTCCACTCTCTCCCCCCTTCTCCTCCTCTCTTTCCCCCCTCCTCTTTCACCCCTCCTCCATGCTCTCCCCCTTCTCCTCCTCCTCCTCCTCTCTCTCCCTCTTCTCCTCCTCCTCTCTTTCCCCCTCCTCCTCTCTCTCCCCCTCCTCCTCTCTTTCCCCCTTCTCTCTTCCCCCTACTCCTCTCTCTCCCCCTCCTCCTTCTATATCTTCCCTCCCTCCTACTCCTCTTTGTCCCCCCTCCTCCTTTCTCTTCCACCTCCTCCTTTCTCTTCCCCTTCCTCCTCTTCTCTCCCCTCTCCCCCCTCCTCCTCCTATATTTTCCCTCCCTCCTCCTTTCTCTTCCCCTTCCTCCTCTTCTCTCCCCCTCTCCCCTCCTCCTCTCTCCCCCCCTCTCCCCTCCTCCTCTCCCCTCCTCCTCTCTCCCCCCCTCTCCCCCCCTCTCCTCCCTCCTCCTTTCTCTTCCCCCTCCTCTCTCCCCCTGTCTCTTCCCCCTCCTCCCTTCCCCCTGTCTCTTCCCCCTCCTCCCTTCCCCCTTCTCCTGTCTCTTCCCCCACCTCTCTCCCCCTGTCTCTTCCCCCTCCTCCTCCTCCTTTCTCTTCCCCCTCCTCCTGCTCCTCTCTCCCCCTCCTACTCATCTCTCTTCCCTCCCTCCCTCCTACTCCTCTCTGTCCCCCTCCTTCTTTCTATTCCACCTCCTCCTCCTCTCTCTTCCCCCTCCTCCTCCCCTCTCCCCCCTCCCTCCTACTTTCTCTCCCCCCTCCTACTCCTCTCTCTTCCCTCCCTCCTACTCCTCTCTGTCCCCCCTCCTCCTTTCTCTTCCCCCTCCTCCGTCTCTTCCCTCCATGCATGTGATAGCGAGATTTCAATGATGGGATTGGGTCAGAGGGGCATCCCTATGACACTAGGCAAGCCCTCTAGACCCGTGTTTCTCAACTACCGGGCCGCGACGGCCCTGCTGGTGAGCCGCGACCCGACATTGCCTCCAGACACTCGCTCTGACAGGCCGCCTTTACACATCTCCTAAATTTTGGACAGGCCTGTCAGAGTGCCACTGCGCATGTCAGTTTGCGCACTGTGAGGATGTAGCGGCGGGCGGGCGCACTGTGACCGGGTAGAAGCGGCTGGCGGCGTGCAGAGCGTGAAGCATCGGCTTACAGGTAAGTAAGCCCACTGACACCAATTACATAATTACGGCCACTGACACCAATGTATATATTTAGGGCGGCCACTGGACACCAATGTGTATTTGTAAACTGTGTTTGTGTGTATATATATATATATATATGGATCCCACTGACACCAATGAATTATCATATAATTAACCCACTGTTATATTATAATTATATGATAATTCAGTAGTGTGGGATCCATATATAATATATATAAATGGTTTATAGTGGTTTAATTTTATAATTCATTGGTGTCAGTGGGTGAGGGAGGAGAGAGAGAAAGAAAGAGAGAGAGGGAGGAGAGAGAGAGAAAGAGAGGGAGGAGAGAGAGGGGGGAGGAAGATAGAGACAGAGAGAGAGAAAGAGAGGGGGGAGGAGAGAGAGAAAGAGAGAGGGGAGGAGAGAGAGAAAAAGAGAGAGAGGGGAGGAGAGAGAGAGAGAGGAGAGGAGGAGAGAGAGAAAGAGAGGGGAGGAGAGAGAAAGAGAGAGGGGGGAGAGAGAGAGAGAGAGAGAGAGGGGAGGAGAGAAAGAGACTGTGTGTGTGTATATATATATATATATATATCTTCCAAACCTACTGCAACCCACTCCCGATGCTTACCGGGCCCTGGACCGGTCCGGCTAAAACTTACCAGGCCTTGAGGTCACTTAGGTTGAGAACCACTGCTCTAGACTGTGATCCCATTCTGGAAGCGCTGTTGGCTTCAGGACAGCCAAATGGCTAGGATGTTCCACGCCGTTCTAACAGCGCTAAATCCCAATGCCATTAGGATGGCATGGAACGTCATAACATCTTAAAAAAGTTAATATGACTGGGAATTACATTCATCAAGAAACAAAACTCCTTGTATGCAAATGTTATTTCAAAAACAATAAATATTCACCCATCCTAAAGTAAAGCCAATCCCTATCTGCTATACCCTTGTTCAATACATTAAAAAAATAATTTCTTTATCTAAATCTAAAGAGAAAATTTTTTCTTTTTCACTTTCATCAGTACTACAGGATTGTACTCACTGCCCATATGGTCAAATCTCACCTGTGCCCAGGCTCAAGTTGTCTTCAGAAACCGCCTCTCTAAGCCGTGGCACACTTTTTTACATTAAAAAATCCTGCGGCACACCACCATCCCAAAATTTTACAAAATCACACATTGTAGCCTAATACAGTATATATATATATATATATATATATATATATATATATATATATATATACACACACTGTACTGTGCTGTCATGCCATGCCTCCTACAAACTATACATGACATATTGACATTCATTCACAAACAATCATAATGATTGTCTGTGAATGAATGTCAATGTCATGGTTGTAAATGATGCCTGATGAGCCTGTCACATACCTCCCAATATTTCAAAATTTGAAAGAGGGACACCCCCGTACTGTTGTCAGTCTGCCGCGGCACACCTGAGGATCTCTCACAGCACACTAGTGTGCCACGGCACACTGGTTGAAAAACACTGCTATAAAGAATAAGATGCACAGTTACTGATATAAAAATCCAGTATAAAACTGTTTAAAAACTTACTTAGAAGTTCTTAGTTTAGCTCTGCTGAAAAGGTAGTTGGAAAGCCCACTGCAAGTGGGAAATAAGACCCTCCTCCCTCCCCCTTCTTTTGCATATGAAAAGACCCTTTACACAAACAGGAGAAGGTAGCTGACGGTATTCTCATAAAACTTTGGGGCTTGGTTAGGAGTCTGAAAATCAGAGCAATGTTATTTAAAAATAAGCAAAACTATAAATTTAAAAAAAAAAAAAAAACTTTATGAGCTATATAAATAGATAATCTACAAAACATTTATGCAAAGAAAAAATGAGTGTATAATGTCCCTTTAATACCTCTTATTCCTCCTCTTATACGAATGGCGAGTATACTCAGTACAACAGTTTAATACATTAATATAACCTTGAGTTGCTTTAAAAACAACATTCATTATTTCAACAAAAAATGGTTATGCATATTACACAAACGTCTCATCTCCATGTGGCCAGAAAAGGAAGTTTTTTTTTTTTTTTACAAAAACATTTTCTTATATTCTTCATGGCTCCAACTTTGGCTCTTAAATGTATATTTTATTTTTTGAAAAAAATCTTTATTATATAAATAAAGTATTTAAATTACAGTCATAACGTTCATACGACAATGTGACGCAGCACAGTTAAATGACAGCGGCTCCGTACAAAACTCACACATACATTTTTACATTACATTATTATAAAAACAGTTTAATACAAAGCTTTCAACTTTATTTTTACAATAATTAATCTCAATAAATCATTTAGTTTGCATTATAGAAAGACATCTGTGCTGGGGGGATGGTGTTGGGGTGGGTGGAGTGGGCAAGGGGTAGTGAGGGTATGACTAAGGCTGAGATGAGATGGGGCGGGGCTGAAGTATGGAGGGGTAGGAGGGTGTTTAGTCCTCCTCCTCAGGACTGTTGACAATGGAATAGTCTCTGAGCAGGTTATGGATCAGATTGCGGCAGTTCAGTATCAGACAATTCAGAGCAAACCATAACACATCCATGATACAGCACATCAGGTGCCATTAATCATTTACAGTGTCCATAGTGAGTGTGCCTGGGAACAGTCCATAAAGTACTAAGTGCATAGACAAATGTATCCTCAGTACAGAGTCTCTTAGCTCAGTCAAAAAGGCATGGGTGAAAGGGCATTCTCAGAGTACATGCAGAGCTGTTTCTTCTGCAACACAGTTGCGGGGGCAGTGTCTGTATCTGCAAAGTCCTCTTGTGTGCCCCCCGGAATAGCCATCCAAGTAGTGTCCTTATGCCTGTTGGTGAGTCTCTGAAGAAATGTTCTTCTAGACAGTTTAAGCTGTCTGGGAAGGCAAACCTAGAATGGTCTCTTATCAAGTCATTGCTCCTTATTGCTTGTAGATCACCTTAGGAGTCTAAAGGTCACCCTCCAGATGGTGCTCCCTTACAAACATCAAGGTAGAACCAGGGAGTGTTTCAGTTGTAGGGATAGGAACTTTCATAGAGGGAGAAGGAATAAAAGAACAAAATGAAACTCCCGGGATTTTGATGAGGTCCAGCCTGATGGGGAAGGGCAGTGGATCAGAAGTTAGGTGTCAATTTCCAAAGAGCATTGTCTCAGACTTTTGACCTTTGCGCCTAAATCTGGACAAGTCTCCTCACCGACTGATAATCAGCGCACAAGATGGTGACGTTGTCCATGTAGAGCAAACCTCGTATCTGCTGGGTCCCAGTAGGTGATCTCTCTGATCTCTGGATTCCCGTCTAATGTACTTGGTGAAGAGCTCTATACAATATAAAAAAAGGAGAGGTGAGAGAGGGCATGCTTGATGCTGAACACTTTACACCTATTTGTGAACTATTTAAAACAAATAATAACTCTAATCTTTTAGTAAGACCAAAAAGGTCTGCACCATTACATAGGACACCCCGTGTAACTGTCAAATGTTATAATTTGTATGCTTGGTATGGTGATGCTACACATAATTATAGCATAAACCTAGAAGGTAGGGATCCAAAATGGTGTAATATTGAAGAAAAATGTGAAGTATTTATTTTGGAATCTGCATCAAAAAATCTATGTTACAATAACATTTCAAATATATTAACATTAACCCCACACAATGATATACAACAATGTAGCATGCAAGTTACGTCTTATATCAACTATACAAGCTACCTCTTGTCAGATCCCCCCCCCCCCGTTTTATGGGAATGCCAAATAAATTTAGTTTCAGAATGAATTCACGTTCAAGTACACATGAACAAGATACAAAAATATTCAGTAACATACAATATTATCTATCTTTTCTTTATCGTAACAATCTAACAATGCCTAACATAACAACAATACAGGATGGTGGAAATCAAACTACAGTGATTACATGGCCTCAGAATACATACCTTGTATTTATGAGTACACGGTTTAGAAAGGGTAGTTCGTCAGAAAGTGTGCATGGTGGTTTTATACAATTTTGTAATCTACACACAACAGCCAGTATTACACAGTTACACACAATACCCCTTCCCCACACTTGTGTAAATACTACAACATTCTCCCATATTGTACACATTTCCCTGAATATTTCTACCCCAGATGTCTCCTTATGTCACCCGTCACGCAGACGACGTGAATGGTATGATACTTTGTTAGGAGGAACTGGTGTAACTTTAGGTGTTCTTAATGGTATTGATAGTGAAATTATACGTAACAAAATATCAACTGCTGGTGCAGATATTGGGTCAGCATTACATTTGACAGGTCAATGTGCTCCTACTATATATGAACCTCAACGAAAGGGTTTACAACTTGAATCTAGTATGTATAAATATTTGAATAACATCACAATGGCCGTAGAGAACTTAGTCTCTGATAGTAGTAGTTGGAGCCTTTGTGGTTTACGTTATGTATATATGAGTCAACAACGTTTAGATTTAGAAAACATTCTTATGTTCCCTAAGAGTGATAAACTACGCACCTTGTTAGAATTAGATAACCCCAAGCATAATGTATGGTTGAATATTGACACTTCTAGTGTAAAGTGCGTTGAATGGGAACATAATGGTTATGTTTCAAAACACTATTGTCTAGTATCAATTACTGCCTACACACCTGATGTTGTTAAATTAGCTTGTACAATTTTTGCTTTACCTCATCCAGTTTTTAATCTCTTACATTCTAATTGGACGTGGTGGAAACCTACATTTATTGGTAAATATATAATCCCTGCTGAAAACACCACCACATCCCTTGAGCATTGTGATAGAACTGATCATGGTTTAGCTTGTAGACATGCCTCCCCAATCTTTGAACCCTGTTTATTAGCATCTGAGATTAATTCTTGTACGTGGCAGATATATCCAGAGAGTTTTTCTGTCATGCTAGAGACAGCCCCTCAAACTGTGTGTATCTCTACAAGTGTGCCAGTTGACATTCCTATTATTGACAGTCAGCTACCATTTTCTGGCTGTGTGTTTAATGTTAGCTTTTTGACTTGGGATGATAATAGTTACTTTCTGTACCCTGTACTTACTTTTCACGAACATACTTTCTTTGCACCCCATGCCCTACCTATTTCTTCGTATCAGTTACCTGTTTCTACCATCCTTCAATTAATGGAAGGTCAAAAAGAAATGTTCACTCACCTACAAGGACATGCTAAAGCTATCTCTCATGGGGAAATACAAACCCATTTTGTTAAAAACAAATTATTAACTGTTTCATCAAAAATACAACAAGATTAAAGCCATCATTGGTATGATTTTTTGACAGGATGGTCCCCCCACTGGGACAAAAATGGTTAAATTGGCTTTTTATCCTCTGCTCATTATTGTATTTTGTTTACTATTATTAACATTGTTTAACTGTTGCATGTCTTGTACTTTACGAAAGAAAATATCAGGTATGATACAAGATGCAGAAAAAGTTCAACTGCAAAATTGAATTAGAGGTAGACCCAGATAGTTTATATTGTAGGAACATTACAGGTTATGTGATCACGATGTGATCAAAGAGGGGAATGATGGGTATATATGTGTGTGTGTATGTGTGTTTATATATATATATATATATATATAAAATACAAAAAAGAGACGCACTCGCCGGGTCTTAATCCAAAGTGTGTTTAATACACCAAATGGAACAGTGACGTTTCGGGGTGACTAGCCCCGTCCTCAGACCATTACAAATATATACATAAACAGCAAACATTTAAAGCCTTACCCTCCACCAAGATTCTATACCGGAAGTGACCATGGCGTTCCTCATGCGCCACTGCGCATGTTCGTAGGTGGTCATAGCAACCGGTAAACTATACTCATTGACTGACACTGGACTCAGGAACATACGGACCCGCCCATCTGCACTCGCGGTGCCAAAGGTAGCCGTATGTGCCAGAACTGGTTACAATTCAGATACATTATCTGTAAAACAAGGAGCAACATATTAAATGCAATGTAGAGGCCCATCAAATACAATTTTGTAATGTACATAGTATCCAATGTGATTGAGACCTAACCCTAATAAAAGTTATAATCGGCTACAATATTAGGCTGTAATAGGCTACATAATTAATTGAAGTATTCTATCTTAAGTGTATAACCTTGAATGGCAACTTAATAACCTAAAGATCAATTAAAAATGAATTAAAAATGAGGGACAAACAATCATAAGAAACAGTGCCAATCTAAATTTACATTCAACCCATTTGGCGTTAGCGTATTGAGGGTATAAATCCATCTGGATTCTTTTTGTAGCAGTAGTTTGGCCCTGTCCCCCCCTCTATTTGGTCTCGGGACATGATCTATTATGACATAACGTAAATTGGATACCGTATGGCCAGCCATCGCAAAGTGCCTAGCAACCGGTTGATCAGACTGACCTTTCTCAATTGCCGATCTGATCGCTGTGCGATGGTTGGCCATACGTGTCCGCAGGTCATCAATGGTCTTGCCTACGTAATATAGACCACATGGACAATGGATTAAGTAAACAACATATTCAGTGGTGCATGTGACACGGTGCCTGATGGAGAATTTCTTATTTGTGTGTGGGTGTACAAAAAACTTTGTGGCACTAAGGCCATTACATGTAGTACAACCCAAACATTTGAAACATCCCGATTTTGGCTGATTCAACCATGTTTGTTTCTTGTAGCAGTCAATGGGATCCACTTTGACCAGAGTGTCACGTATGGATCTAGATCTTTTGTAACAGACTCTCGGTGGTCCTATGTTGGTGAATGGTAAAGTATGATCCGACTGCACAATGTCCCAGTCTTTCTTTAGTACAGCTGAAAGATTCTGTTTATCCACTGTATATGTTGTTACATATGTCATCCGTTCAGTGTCTGCTGTTCTGGTGTTAGCCTGTAGCGCTTCCTCTTGCGATAAATCCCAGAATTTTTCCAGGCATTTATTTAAATGCTGTTCACTATATCCCCGTTGGAGAAATCTTTTCTTCATTTCCAACAGTTGTTGTTTTGTATATACAGGGTCGCTGTTGTTTCTAACAACTCTTTTGAACTGAGAAACCGGCAGGGCCTTCTTCAGTGCCGGGGGGTGACAGCTAGTTGCCTGGAGTAAAGAGTTTCTGTCTGTGGGTTTCCGGAAGAGTGTAGTTGACAATTGATTGTGATTCTTGTATATACGTAGATCAAGAAAATCTACCGTTGTATCACTGTATTGCATCTTGAATTGTAAATTCGGGCGTGTGCCATTTAATTTGTTAAACCATAATTGAAGATCGTCTACCGTGCCATCCCAGATCAAAAAAAGGTCGTCTATGTAGCGACGAAACACCCTAATATTGGGGTGGAAAAACAGGTCAGTCTGGTACTGTTCAAACTCTGCCATGTATAAGTTGGCAAATGATGGGGCCACACTGGACCCCATCGCTGTACCCAAAAGCTGTAGGTAGAACAGGTTCTCGAAGCGGAAATAGTTCATAGTGAGGCAATGTTGTAACATCTCCATAATCCACTCCGAGTTAGGACCTATATAAGGGTATCTTCTCAGATGGTTACGAATTGCTTCCATCCCCTGGGTGTGTGGGATAATGGTGTATAGACTCACCACGTCAAGGGTGACCAACAGCTCCGTTCCTTTAAGGTGATGGTATTGTCTGAGTTCTTTAATCAGGGACATCGAGTCCAACAAAAAAGAGGGCATATTGCAGACCATAGGTTGGAAAAGAGAATCCAAATATGTGGCAATGGGCTGAAGCAGCGAGCCAATAGCAGAAACTATTGGTCTCCCAGGAGGTTGTGTGAGATGTTTATGCACTTTGGGTAGCGTATAAGAAACAGGTACCCGTGGAAACTGTACAGTTAAAAATCTGAATAGCTGTTCATCTATAAGTTTGTTCGATAGTGCATTGAGTAAAGATGCGTCAATTTGTTTCTTGAACGACCACACTGGATCTCCTGGTAGTTGTTTATATGTGTTATCATCACTCAGCTGTGCCAATGCTTCATTGCGATAGTATACGTAATCCAAGATTACCACTGCACCGCCCTTGTCGGCTTCACGGAATATTAAATCAGTGTTGTCCTTTAGTTTTTTCAGTGCTTCTCTCTCTTTTCGTGAGAGGTTGTTACGATGTTTTCCAAAATTTGCTTGGAGGTCTTTTGTTGCTCCATCAGCTAGCAATCTGCTGTAGGTCTTGATGCTTGCATTAGTGCTGTTAGGGTCATATTTCCCTTTAGTTCGAAATCTTGGTATTTCTGTTTGATTACCTCCAAAATGTTCGCGTAATCGTAAGTTTCTTTCAAACTTTTGTTTGTCCAAAAAAGAGGTGAATGGATCGTCATATTCAGTGGGTATAAAGGAAAAATCTTTATTAAGTATCCCTAGTTCAACAGGATTTAGGCAATATGAGCTGAGATTGATCACGATATTTTCTGTCAGAATCTCCTGGGTCTGGGTGGTCTTCCTCTTGTGCCCGCCCCTCCGGCTATGCGGCCTGTGCCCCTGAAGTTTTTTGAACGGGTAGTTACCCCCTGGGAGCTGGTACTAGGCTCTGTTTGTATAGTAGGAGCCCCATCTGATTCTGAGCTGTTTCCTGAGGAATCTACAGTGGTTAAATTTCTTGGTTTACGGTACCGAGGTCTGTGTGTATTGGAGGTAGTTAGTATTCTCCTTTCCTCCTGGCTCAGTAGCCAACGATAAACTCTTTTTTCTTTGTAGTCTGCCATCACTACATCCCATTTTCTATTTTTAAATGTTGTCAATTCTGATTGGTATTGTGCCACTTGTTGTTCCAATTTATCCAGCCAATTGTGTTCAGTGTCGGCTTCTAATGTTGGCTTATGAAGTTCCTCAAACTTGTCAATCTCCAGTTTTACTGCCTGCATGAGTGTCCTTACTTCCTCGATCACCAATAGCATAAGGTCTAAGGAGCACTTGTTTAAGATGCTGCACCATTTGACACAAAAGGCAGCGTTGTTCCGTCCAATTGTTGGTACACTCTTCACTCTAAAACCTCTGGGGATATACATCTTTCTATGATATTCCGAAAGGAAGCTCCCGTGTAGTGCAAGGTCAGTACTCCTCTTTTTTAACTTCAACCATTTAGCAAATAAGTAATCAGGTGGTTCTCTTGTGTCCCTTGTTGGAAAAGCGTCAAACCTGGTGCAGCATCTTAAACAAGTGCTCCTTAGACCTTATGCTATTGGTGATCGAGGAAGTAAGGACACTCATGCAGGCAGTAAAACTGGAGATTGACAAGTTTGAGGAACTTCATAAGCCAACATTAGAAGCCGACACTGAACACAATTGGCTGGATAAATTGGAACAACAAGTGGCACAATACCAATCAGAATTGACAACATTTAAAAATAGAAAATGGGATGTAGTGATGGCAGACTACAAAGAAAAAAGAGTTTATCGTTGGCTACTGAGCCAGGAGGAAAGGAGAATACTAACTACCTCCAATACACACAGACCTCGGTACCGTAAACCAAGAAATTTAACCACTGTAGATTCCTCAGGAAACAGCTCAGAATCAGATGGGGCTCCTACTATACAAACAGAGCCTAGTACCAGCTCCCAGGGGGTAACTACCCGTTCAAAAAACTTCAGGGGCACAGGCCGCATAGCCGGAGGGGCGGGCACAAGAGGAAGACCACCCAGACCCAGGAGATTCTGACAGAAAATATTGTGATCAATCTCAGCTCATATTGCCTAAATCCTGTTGAACTAGGGATACTTAATAAAGGTTTTTCCTTTATACCCACTGAATATGACGATCCATTCACCTCTTTTTTGGACAAACAAAAGTTTGAAAGAAACTTACGATTACGCGAACATTTTGGAGGTAATCAAACAGAAATACCAAGATTTCGAACTAAAGGGAAATATGACCCTAACAGCACTAATGCAAGCATCAAGACCTACAGCAGATTGCTAGCTGATGGAGCAACAAAAGACCTCCAAGCAAATTTTGGAAAACATCGTAACAACCTC
This sequence comes from Bombina bombina, assembly GCF_027579735.1. NCBI lineage: Eukaryota > Metazoa > Chordata > Amphibia > Anura > Bombinatoridae > Bombina > Bombina bombina. The sequence continues at coordinate 66,271,651 of NC_069510.1, forward strand.
TCACGAAAAGAGAGAGAAGCACTGAAAAAACTAAAGGACAACACTGATTTAATATTCCGTGAAGCCGACAAGGGCGGTGCAGTGGTAATCTTGGATTACGTATACTATCGCAATGAAGCATTGGCACAGCTGAGTGATGATAACACATATAAACAACTACCAGGAGATCCAGTGTGGTCGTTCAAGAAACAAATTGACGCATCTTTACTCAATGCACTATCGAACAAACTTATAGATGAACAGCTATTCAGATTTTTAACTGTACAGTTTCCACGGGTACCTGTTTTTTATACGCTACCCAAAGTGCATAAACATCTCACACAACCTCCTGGGAGACCAATAGTTTCTGCTATTGGCTCGCTGCTTCAGCCCATTGCCACATATTTGGATTCTCTTTTCCAACCTATGGTCTGCAATATGCCCTCTTTTTTGTTGGACTCGATGTCCCTGATTAAAGAACTCAGACAATACCATCACCTTAAAGGAACGGAGCTGTTGGTCACCCTTGACGTGGTGAGTCTATACACCATTATCCCACACACCCAGGGGATGGAAGAGATTCGTAACCATCTGAGAAGATACCCTTATATAGGTCCTAACTCGGAGTGGATTATGGAGATGTTACAACATTGCCTCACTATGAACTATTTCCGCTTCGAGAACCTGTTCTACCTACAGCTTTTGGGTACAGCGATGGGGTCCAGTGTGGCCCCATCATTTGCCAACTTATACATGGCAGAGTTTGAACAGTACCAGACTGACCTGTTTTTCCACCCCAATATTAGGGTGTTTCGTCGCTACATAGACGACCTTTTTTTGATCTGGGATGGCACGGTAGACGATCTTCAATTATGGTTTAACAAATTAAATGGCACACGCCCGAATTTACAATTCAAGATGCAATACAGTGATACAACGGTAGATTTTCTTGATCTACGTATATACAAGAATCACAATCAATTGTCAACTACACTCTTCCGGAAACCCACAGACAGAAACTCTTTACTCCAGGCAACTAGCTGTCACCCCCCGGCACTGAAGAAGGCCCTGCCGGTTTCTCAGTTCAAAAGAGTCGTTAGAAACAACAGCGACCCTGTATATACAAAACAACAACTGTTGGAAATGAAGAAAAGATTTCTCCAACGGGGATATAGTGAACAGCATTTAAATAAATGCCTGGAAAAATTCTGGGATTTATCGCAAGAGGAAGCGCTACAGGCTAACACCAGAACAGCAGACACTGAACGGATGACATATGTAACAACATATACAGTGGATAAACAGAATCTTTCAGCTGTACTAAAGAAAGACTGGGACATTGTGCAGTCGGATCATACTTTACCATTCACCAACATAGGACCACCGAGAGTCTGTTACAAAAGATCTAGATCCATACGTGACACTCTGGTCAAAGTGGATCCCATTGACTGCTACAAGAAACAAACATGGTTGAATCAGCCAAAATCGGGATGTTTCAAATGTTTGGGTTGTACTACATGTAATGGCCTTAGTGCCACAAAGTTTTTTGTACACCCACACACAAATAAGAAATTCTCCATCAGGCACCGTGTCACATGCACCACTGAATATGTTGTTTACTTAATCCATTGTCCATGTGGTCTATATTACGTAGGCAAGACCATTGATGACCTGCGGACACGTATGGCCAACCATCGCACAGCGATCAGATCGGCAATTGAGAAAGGTCAGTCTGATCAACCGGTTGCTAGGCACTTTGCGATGGCTGGCCATACGGTATCCAATTTACGTTATGTCATAATAGATCATGTCCCGAGACCAAATAGAGGGGGGGACAGGGCTAAACTACTGCTACAAAAAGAATCCAGATGGATTTATACCCTCAATACGCTAACGCCAAATGGGTTGAATGTAAATTTAGATTGGCACTGTTTCTTATGATTGTTTGTCCCTCATTTTTAATTCATTTTTAATTGATCTTTAGGTTATTAAGTTGCCATTCAAGGTTATACACTTAAGATAGAATACTTCAATTAATTATGTAGCCTATTACAGCCTAATATTGTAGCCGATTATAACTTTTATTAGGGTTAGGTCTCAATCACATTGGATACTATGTACATTACAAAATTGTATTTGATGGGCCTCTACATTGCATTTAATATGTTGCTCCTTGTTTTACAGATAATGTATCTGAATTGTAACCAGTTCTGGCACATACGGCTACCTTTGGCACCGCGAGTGCAGATGGGCGGGTCCGTATGTTCCTGAGTCCAGTGTCAGTCAATGAGTATAGTTTACCGGTTGCTATGACCACCTACGAACATGCGCAGTGGCGCATGAGGAACGCCATGGTCACTTCCGGTATAGAATCTTGGTGGAGGGTAAGGCTTTAAATGTTTGCTGTTTATGTATATATTTGTAATGGTCTGAGGACGGGGCTAGTCACCCCGAAACGTCACTGTTCCATTTGGTGTATTAAACACACTTTGGATTAAGACCCGGCGAGTGCGTCTCTTTTTTGTATTTCATGTTTACTTTGGATGCACCCCGGGCAGCTGCTGCTTATTTGAGTGAGTGCGGATCTCTTAGAACTGTTGTATATATATATATATATATATATATATATGTATATGTATATATATATATATATATATATATATATATATATATATATATATATATATTATATATATTATGTTATATGGGTAATTTGAATCTCACATATTAAGCATATTGAGGGTAGCCTTAAATCTTGTATCAAATGTTTATAATGTAGCACACAGTATCCCATAGTAACATTCCACAAGTTTCTTTTTGTATAAATTGTAACATATGGTTCTAATATAAGATCCTCTCTACAAATGGTTATATGGGCATATTCAGTTATGTGCTATAACAACATTCTTATTTCCTGTGGGCCCCTTGTGCAGATGTGAAGTTAACTACGTTTTTTATATATTTCCTGTGACCTCATGTATGACGTATACATCCCTATAAAGTCTTTGTGTGTTCTTCAATAAAGGGGGACTTTTGTGAAAACACTCAGTTGCATGTGTGTGTGATTTCAGTGGTCACCCCAGGGCCCTGAAGAAAACGTGTGCCGCACCCTCATCAGCCAGAGCAGAGCTAAGGAACAAAAGAAGTAACCCTACAACAGAGACAGACACACAAACACCAGGGACACACAGACACAGGGTGATACTTAATGAGTACCATTGCTTTTCTTTGTGAGACAGCAGGTAAGGGTGATTTAGATGCAGAATTAAATAATAATTTGCAAACATTTTATATATTTAATTTAACTGCCCATTATTCATTATTGTTAAAGTATTCTGCACATGATGAGGATGATTACTATTCCTAGTGAAAAAGTTACACTTTACTAAATAAAACTGATTAATACGCAGCTTTAGTGTTTATTCCGTTTAGGTCTATATCAACTTTGACCAGTAGGTGTCACTGTTCACATAGCTGTGCAGCCTATTTAGTTTACCTGCAATAACAAACGTAATTGACACATTACTCCTGAGAATGACCTTTCCTGCCACTAGGAGGCTGCAAAGTTTCCCAAACCTCAAAGCTCTATATAAACCCACCCACCTCTATGGTCAGTCTGACGTATAGCCAAGCTCACAGAGGTGAGAATGAAACAGAGCAAAATAGAGGAAATGCGGGAAAAAAGGATGTGCAAAAAAAAAAAATTAAAAAAAATCTGGATGGGGTCTCATGGACTCTTATCACCATGAAAGAAAGGAATTTATCAGGTAAGGTATAAATTACGTTTTCTTTCATATAGGTGATTAGAGTCCACAATCCATTACTACTGGGAATCAATACCCAAGCTGTGGCAGAGGCCACGGGTAATGGAAGAAAAGAGGGATAAAACATTTTACCAAAAGAAAAAAAAAACACAGAAAAACAGAAAAATCATTTTTATATAATTTTATAAATGCAATTTAAAAAAAGAAAACTGACTCCTAGACAGAAACAATTACCTGAAGAACGTTCCTACCAAAAGCAGTTTCAGATGACGCGAAAACATCAAAATGGTTTTGTAAAAGTATGCAAGGATGACCAAGTAGCTGCATTGCAAATTTGTTCCACATAGGCCTAATTTTTGAATGCCCAGGAAGTGGCTACAGAGTGTATAGAATTAGCTGTGATACATTTAGGAGGAGTTTGACCTACTTTTACATAAGCCATATGAATTAATTGCTTAAACCAAGAGGCCAGAGCAACAGAAGATGACTTTTGCCCCCTGCACTTACCTGAAAAATGAACAAATCAGGAGTCTGTCTGAAATCTTTAGTAACCTCAAGATAATATTTCAGAGCCCAGACAACATCCAAGTTATGAAGGAGTCTCTCAGAAAAATTCTTAGGATTAGGACAAAGGGAAGGAACCACAATTTCGCTACTAGTATTGTCAGAAGAAACAACCTTAGGCACAAAATCAAAGTAAGTTCTCAAAACAGCCTTATCCTTATGAAAAATCAAATAAAAAAAGAGGATCAGAAGCGCAGACAATTCAGACACTCGTCTAGCAGATGAAATAGCCAAAATAAATAAAGCTTTCCAGGAAATAAGTTTAATATCCACCTTATGCATAGGTTCAAAAGGAGGAGACTGCAAAACTTTTAGAACCAAATTAAGATTTCAAGGAGGAGAAATAGGTTTGATTACAGGCTTTATTTTAGATAGCGCCTGAACAAAACTATGCACATCAGGAAGATTAACAATTTTCCTATGAAGAACAGAGAGAGCAAAAATCTGACCTTTTAAAGAACTGGCAAAAAGACCTTTCCGTAAACCATCATGAAGAAACTCAAGAATTCAAGGAATCCTAAAAGAATGCTAAGAATATTTATGAAGAGAACACAGAGATAAGTTTTTCAAACCTTATAATAAAATTCTTCTAGTAACCGGTTTCCTAGCCTGAACAAGAGTATCTAACAACAGATTCAGAAAAAAACTCATCTGATGAAGAAATATCCATTCAATCTACAAGCCATCAAGCTTAAAAATTTTACATCAGGATACAAAACGGGACCTTGAGACAGAGGATCTTTTCTTAAAAGAAGAGGCCAGGGCTGATAACTGGACATCTAAACTAGATTTGCAAACCAAACTCTTCAATGCCATTTCTGAGCAATTAGAATCACTGATGCATTCTCTTGCCTGATCTTAGATATAAAATGACACACAAGGACACACACACACACACACACAGGGACAGAGACACAGGGACACACAGATACATACAGGGACAAACAAACACACAGACACCAGGGAAAGACACACACACACAGACACCAGGGAGACACACACACCAACATAAGGGAGACACACACACACAGATACCAGGAAGACACCAGGGAGAGACACACACACAGACACCAGGGAGACACACACACACCAACATAAGGGAGACACACACACACACAGATACCAGGAAGACACCAGGGAGAGACACACACACAGATACCAGGGAGACACACACAGACACCAGGGAGACACACACAGACACCAGGGAGACACACACAGACACCAGGGAGACACACAGACACCAGGGAGACACACACACACACCAGGGAGACACACACACACCAGGGAGACACACACACACCAGGGAGACACACACACCAGGGAGACACACACACACCAGGGAGAGACACACACACACAGAGACACCAGGGAGAGACATACACACACAAACACCAGGGAGACACACACACACAAACACCAGGGAGACACACACACACAGATACCAGGGAGACACCAGGGAGAGACACACAGACACACACAGATACCAGGGAGAGACACACAGACACACACAGACACCAGGGAGAGACACACACAGACACCAGGGAGACACACACACAGACACCAGGGAGACACACACACAGACACCAGGGAGACACAAACACAGACACCAGGGAGACACACACATAGACACCAGGGAGACACACACACATACAAACACCAGGGAGACACACACACACAAACACCAGGGAGACACACACATACACAGACACCAGGGAGACACACACAGACACCAGGGAGACACACACACACAAACACCAGGGAGACACACAGACACCAGGGAGACACACACACACACCAGGGAGACACACACACACACACACACACACACACACACACACACCAGGGAGACACACATACACAAACACCAGGGAGACACACACACAGATACCAGGGAGAGACACACACACACACACACACCAGGGAGACACACACACAAACACCAGGGAGACACACACAACAGGGAGACACACACACACACACACACACCAGGGAGACACACATACACAAACACCAGGGAGACACACACACAGATACCAGGGAGAGACACACACACACAGACACCAGGGAGACACACACACAGACACCAGGGAGACACACACACAGACACCAGGGAGACACAAACACAGACACCAGGGAGACACACACATAGACACCAGGGAGACACACACACATACAAACACCAGGGAGACACACACACACAAACACCAGGGAGACACACACACAGACACCAGGGAGACACACACAGACACCAGGGAGACACACACAGACACAGACACCAGGGAGACACACACACACACACAGACACCAGGGAGACACACACACACACCAGGGAGACACACACACACCAGGGAGACACACACACGCACACACCAGGGAGACACACACACACCAGGGAGGCACACACACACCAGGAAGACACACAGACACCAGGGAGATGCACACACAGATACATACAGGGACAAAACACACACACACCAGGGAGAGACACACACACACACACACCAGGGAGACACACACACCAGGGAGACACACACACCAACACCAGGGAGACACACACCAACACCAGGGAGACACACGCACACAGATACCAGGGAGATACAAGGGAGAGACACACACACACACAGACACCAGGGAGACACACACACAGACACCAGGGAGACACACACACACACCAGGGAGACACACACACACACACACACAGATACCAGGGAGACATACACACACACACCAGGGAGACACACACACAAACACCAGGGAGACACACACACAAACACCAGGGAGACACACACACACCAGGGAGACACACACACATACACACACCAGGGAGACACACACACACACCAGGGAAACACACACACACCAATGAGACACACAGACACAGACACCAGGGAGACACACACACACAGACAACAGGGAGACACACACACACACCAGGGAGACACACACACACACACACACCAGGGAGACACACACACCAGGGAGACACATACACACACACCACGGAGATACACACACACACACACCAGGGAGATACACACACACACCAGGGAGATACACACACACACCAGGGAGACACACACACACACCAGGGAGACACACACACCAGGGAGACACACACACAAACCAGGGAGACACACACACCAGGGAGACACACACACACCAGGGAGACACACACACACACACCAGGGACACACACACACACCAGTTAGACACACACACACCAGGGAGACACACACACACCAGGGAGACACACACACACACACCAGGGAGACACACACACACAGACACCAGGGAGACACACCCCAGGGAGACACACACCAATGAGACACACAGACACAGACACCAGGGAGACACACACACACAGCAGGGAGACACACACAGCAGGGAGACACACACACAGAGACACCAGGGAGACACACCAGGGAGACACACACACACCAGGGAGGCACACACACACACAGACACCAGGGGGAGACACACACACACCAGGGAGACACACACACCAGGGAGAGACACACACACACACCAGGGAGACACACACACACACGAGACACACACACACCAGGGAGAAGCACACACCAGGGAGACGCACACACCAGGAAGACACACAGACACCAGGGAGATGCACACACAGACACCAGAGAGACACACAACACACACACACCAGGGAGACACACACACACACCAGGGGGAGACACACACCGGTGAGACACACACACACACATGCACAGACACCAGGGAGGCACACACACACACCAGGGAGAGAGAGACACACACACACACACAGACACCAGGGAGACACACACACACACACCAGGGAGACACACACACACCAGGGAGACACACACAGACACCAGGGAGACACACACAGACACCAGGGAGACACACAGACACCAGGGAGACACACAGACACCAGGGAGACACACACACACACACACCAGGGAGACACACACACAGACACCAGGGAGACACACACACACACACCAGGGACACACACACACACACACCAGGGAGATACACACACACACACACACACACACCAGGGAGACACACACACACCATGGAGACACACACACACACACACACCAGGGAGACACACACACACAAACCAGGGAGACACACACACACAAACCAGGGAGACACACACACACACCAGGGAGACACACACACAGACACCAGGGAGACACACCCCAGGGAGACACACACCAGGGAAACACACACCAATGAGACACACAGACACCAGGGAGACACACACACACAGCAGGGAGACACACACAGCAGGGAGACACACACACAGACACCAGGTGGAGACACACACCAGGGAGAGACACACACACACACCAGGGAGACACACAGACACGAGACACACACACAAAGACACCAGGGAGACACACACACCAGGAAGACACACAGACACCAGGGAGATGCACACACAGACACCAGAGAGACACACAACACACACACACCAGGGAGACACACACACACACCAGGGGGAGATACACACACCAGTGAGACACACACACACGCACAGACACCAGGGAGACACACACACACCAGGGAGAGAGAGACACACACACACACCAGGGAGACACACACACACACACCAGGGAGAGAGACACACACACACACCAGTGAGAGACACACACACACACACACACACAGACACCAGGGACACACACACAGACACCAGGGAGACACACACACACACACACACACACACACAGACACCAGGGAGACACACACACACACACAGACACCAGGGAGACACACACACACACACAGACACCAGGGAGACACACACACACAGACACCAGGGAGACACACACACACACAGACACCAAAGAGACACACACACACACACAGACACCAGGGAGACACACACACACACACACACACATAGACACCAGGGAGACACACACACACAGACACCAGGGAGAGACACACACACACACACACACAGACACCAGGGAGACACACACACAGACACCAGGGAGACACACACACACACACAGACACCAGGGAGACACACACACAGACACCAGGGAGACACACACACACAGAAACCAGGGAGACACACAAACACACACAGACACCAGGGAGACACACACACACACACACCAGGGAGACACACACACACACACCAGGGAGACACACACACACACCAGGGAGACACACACACACACAGACACCAGGGAGACACACACACAGACACCAGGGAGACACATACACACACAGACACCAGGGAGACACACACACAGACACCAGGGAGACACACACACACCAGGGAGACATACACAGACACCAAGGAGAAACATACAGACACCAGGGAGACACACACACATACATCAGGGAGACACACACACACAGACACCAGGGACACACACACAGACACCAGGGAGACACACACACCAGGGAGACATACACAGACACCAGGGAGACACATACACAGACACCAGAGAGACACACACACAGACACCAGGGAGACACACACACCAGGGAGAGAGAGACACACACACACCAGTGAGACACACACACACCAGGGAGACACAGACACCAGGGAGACACACACACACACACACTCCAGCAAGACACACACCAGGGAGACACACACACACCAGGGAGACACACACACTCCAGCGAGACACACACCAGGGAGACACACACCAGGGAGACACACACACCAGGGACACGGATACACACACACCAGGGAGACACACACACACAGACACCAGGGAGACACACACACATACACAGACACCAAAGAGACACACACACACACAGACACCAGGGAGACACACACACACACACACAGACACCAGGGAGACACACACACATAGACACCAGGGAGACACACACACACAGACACCAGGGAGAGACACACACACACAGACACCAGGGAGACACACACACAGACACCAGGGAGACACACACACACACACACACAGACACCAGGGAGACACACACACAGACACCAGGGAGACACACACACAGACACCAGGGAGACACACACACACACAGAAACCAGGGAGACACACACACACACACAGACACCAGGGAGACACACACACACCAGGGAGACACACACACACACACCAGGGAGACACACACACACCAGGGAGACACACACACACCAGGGAGACACACACACACACAGACACCAGGGAGACACACACACAGACACCAGGGAGACACACACACAGACACCAGGGAGACACACACACAGACACCAGGGAGACACACACACAGACACCAGGGACACACACACACACACCAGGGAGACATACACAGACACCAAGGAGAAACATACAGACACCAGGGAGACACACACACACATACATCAGGGAGACACACACACACACACACAGACACCAGGGACACACACACAGACACCAGGGAGACACACACACCAGGGAGACATACAAAGACACCAGGGAGACACATACACAGACACCAGAGAGACACACACACACACAGACACCAGTGAGACACACACACCAGGGAGAGAGAGACACACACACACACCAGTGAGACACACACACACACACACCAGGGAGACACAGACACCAGGGAGACACACACACACACACTCCAGCGAGACACACACCAGGGAGACACACACACACCAGGGAGACACACACACACACTCCAGCGAGACACACACCAGGGAGACACACACACACCAGGGAGACACACACACCAGGGACACGGATACACACACACCAGGGAGACACACACACAGACACCAGGGAGACATACACACCAGGGAGACACACACACACACACACACACCAGACATACACACACCAGGGAGACACACACACCAGGGAGACACACACACCAGGGAGACACACACACCAGGGAGACACACACACACACACCAGGGAGACACACACACCAGGGAGACACACACACAGACACCAGGGAGAGACACACACACCAGGGAGACACACACACACACACACACCAGAGACACACACACACACCAGACATACACACACCAGGGAGAGACACACACACACACACACACACACCAGGGAGACATACACAGACACCAGGGAGACACATACACAGACACCAGGGAGACACACACACACACACAGACACACACACACAGACACCAGGGAGACACACTCACACCAGGGAGACACACACACCAGGGAGACACACACACACACACCAGGGAGACACACACACCAGTGAGACACACACACCAGGGAGACACACACACCAAGGAGACACACACACACACACAAACCAGGGAGACACACACACCAGAGACACACACACACAAACCAGGGAGACACACACACCAGAGACACACACATACACACACACCAGGGAGACACACACACCCGGGACACACACACACACACACACCAGGGAGACACACACACAGACACCAGGGAGACATACACACCAGGGAGACACACACACACACACCAGAGACACACACACACACACCAGACATACACACACCAGGGAGACACACACACATACACCAGGGAGACACACACACCAGGGAGACACACACACACACACCAGGGAGACACACACACCAGGGAGACACACACACAGACACCAGGGAGAGACACACACACACACCAGGGAGACACACACACACACCAGAGACACACACACACACCAGACATACACACACCAGGGAGAGAGAGACACACACACACACACACCAGGGAGACATACACAGACACCAGGGAGACACATACACAGACACCAGGGAGACACACACACAGACACCAGGGAGACACACTCACACCAGGGAGACACACACACCAGGGAGACACACACACCAGGGAGACACACACACCAGGGAGACACACACACACACCAGGGAGACACATACACACCAGTGAGACACACACACACCAGGGAGACACACACACACCAAGGAGACACACACACACACACACAAACCAGGGAGACACACACACCAGAGACACACACACACAAACCAGGGAAACACACACACCAGAGACACACACATACACACACACCAGGGAGAGACACACACACACACCAGGGGGACACACACACCAGGGAGACACACACACCAGGGAGACACACACCCACCCACACCCACCAGGGAGAAACACACACACCAGGGAGACACACACACACACACACACACACAGACACCAGGGAGAGACACACCAGGGAGACACACACACACATAAGGGAGACACACACACACACAGACACCAGGAAGACACACAAACCAGGAAGACACACAGACACCAGGAAGATGCACACACAGACACCAGAGAGACACACACTAGGGAGACACACACACAGACACCAGGGAGACACACACACACACCAGGGGGAGACACACACACACACACCAGTGGGAGACACACACAAACACACCAGTGAAACACACACACACCAGGGAGAGAGACACACACACAAACACACACCAGTGAGACACACACACACACACCAGGGAGAGGCACACACACACAGACACCAGTGAGACACACACACACAGACACCAGTGAGACACAGACACCAGGGAGAGACACACACACACATACACCAGGGAGAGACACACACACACATACACCAGGGAGAGACACACACACACACCAGGGAGACACACACAGACACCAGGGAGACACACACACACACCAGGGAGAGACACAGACACACAGACAAGGGAGACACACACACACCAGAGAGAGAGACACACACACACACACGGGAGACACACACCAGGGAGACACACACAGACACCAGGGAGACACACACACAGACAGACACACACACAGACAGACACCAGGGAGACACACACACACACACCAGGGAGACAAACACAGACACACTAGGGAGACACACAGACACCAGGGAGACACACACATAGACACCAGGGAGACACACACCAGGGAGACACACACACACACACACCAGGGAGACACACATCAGGGAGACACACACACACACCAGGGAGACACACACACAGACAGACACACACACGCACACCAGGGAGACAGACACACACACGCACACCAGGGAGACACACACACACACACACCAGGGACACGGACACACACACACACACACCAGGGACACGGACACACACACACACACACCAGGGAGACAAACACACACACAGACACACTAGGGAGACACACACACAGACACCAGGGAGACACACACACAGACACCAGGGAGACACACACACACACACCAGGGAGACACACACACACACACCAGGGAGACACACACACACACACACCAGGGAGACACACACACAGACACCAGGGAGACACACACACACAGACACCAGGGAGACACACACACACACACACCAGGGAGACACACACACAGACACCAGGGAGACACACACACACAGACACCAGGGAGACAAACACACACACAGACACACTAGGGAGACACACACACAGACACCAGGGAGACACACACACAGACACCAGGGAGACACACACACACACACACCAGGGAGACACACACACACACACCAGGGAGACACACACACAGACACCAGGGAGACACACACACACAGACACCAGGGAGACACACACACACACACACTAGTGAGACACACACCAGGGAGACACACACACCAGGGAGACACACACACATCAGGGAGACACACACACACCAGGGAGACACACACACACCAGGGAGACACACACACACCAGGGAGACACACACACCAGGAAGACACACACACCAGGGAGACACACACACACACACACACCAGGGAGACACACACACACACACACACCAGGGAGACACACACACACCAGGGAGACACACACACACCAGGGAGACACACACACACCAGGGAGACACACACACACACACACCAGGGAGACACACACCAGGGAGACACACACACACCAGGGAGACACACACACACACACACACCAGGAAGACACACACACACACCAGGGAGACACACACACACACACCAGGGAGACACACACACACACCAGGGACACACACACACCAGGGACACACACACACCAGGGACACACACACACACACCAGGGAGACACACACACACCAGGGAGACACACACACACACACACACACACCAGGGAGACACACACACACCAGGGAGACACACACACACAAGGGACGGACACACACACCAGGGAGACACACACACACACCAGGGAGACACACACCAGGAAGACACACACACACACACACACATAGACACCAGGGAGAGACACACACACACACAGACACCAGGGAGACACACACACACACAGACACCAGGGAGACACACACACACAGACACCAGGGAGACACACAGACACCAGGGAGACACACACACACACACACACACACACACAGACACCAGGGAGACACACACACACACAGACACCAGGGAGACACACACACACAGACACCAGGGAGACACACACACACACACACACACACAGACACCAGGGAGACACACACACACACACACCAGGGAGACACACACACCCCAGGGAGACACACAGACACCAGGGAGACACACGCACAGACACACACCAGGGAGACACACACACCAGGGAGACACACACACACACCAGGGAGACACACACACACAGACACCAGGGAGACACACAAACACACACACACAGACACCAGGGAGACAGACACCAGGGAGACAGACACCAGGGAGACAGACACCAGGGAGACAGACACACACACACGCAGAGGGGGATACACACAGGGACACACACCAACACTAGGGACACACACGGACACCAGGGACATAAGGATACACACAGGCAGACAGACACACACACAAAGGGACACAGACACAAAGAAGCAGGCGCACACACACAGAGACACACAGACACACAGAGACACACACAGGGGCAGACACACAGTGTACGTGTACGTGTACGTGTCCCCCCCCCCCCCCGTTTTGTTTGCCATGTGCTGCTGGCAGCCATTTTACTCATCTCTCTTGCTGACTATGGTGCATTGTGGGGGATGCTGGTCATTTCCTGCACTTCCTTTTATGCCCAGACTGGTGTGCATCATCTGTGTGAGACAGGATGCAGTCTCAGAATTGTGATGTCACTTATTATTTAAAGGGCCTCTGTTCAGTATGCTTTGCCTTTGCATTGTCTCAGACCTGTTTGTGAGAGTTCCTGTGTATTACCTGGCTGTCTGACATCCTTCCTGGTTCCTGATCCCTGGCTTGTTCCTGACTGCTGTTTTCCTTGTTCCTGATTCTGGCTTGTCTGACTATTCGCTTTGGCTCCTGACTCGGCTCATCTGACTACCAGCTCTGGGTTTGACTCCTGGCTTGTTATTTGACTTGTGGACTTTTTATTTTTTTTGTTATTAATAAAGGTGTAATTATTTTTGCACTTCTTGTCTCAGTCTGATTCCTGGCACTCTGACACACAGATACGAGGGACACACAGACAAAGACACACAGACAGAAACACACATGGACATCAGGGACACATGCGCAGAGACACACACAGGGACATACAGAGACACACACTGTAAAGTCTATTTCAACTATGTAAGTGGAACGCAACTGCAGATCAATTATTGTTTTGTATCACCAGGGTTTTTGGGCTATTCACACCAGTGAGACACACACACACACCAGGGAGAGACACACAGACACCAGTGAGACACACACACACAGACACCAGTGAGACACACACACACAGACACCAGGGAGAGACACACACACACATACACCAGGGAGAGACACACACACACACACACCAGGGAGACACACACACACACACACACACACACACACACCAGGGAGAGACACAGACACACAGACAAGGGAGACACACACACACCAGAGAGAGAGACACACACACACACACACACGGGAGACACACACCAGGGAGACACACACAGACACCAGGGAGACACACACACAGACAGACAGACACACACACACAGACAGACACCAGGGAGACACACACACACACACACCAGGGAGACAAACACAGACACACTAGGGAGACACACAGACACCAGGGAGACACACACACACACACCAGGGAGACACACAAACACACACCAGGGAGACACACACACAGACAGACACACACACGCACACCAGGGAGACAGACACACACACGCACACCAGGGAGACACACACACACCAGGGACACGGACACACACACACACACCAGGGACACGGACACACACACACACACACCAGGGAGACAAACACACACACAGACACACTAGGGAGACACGCACACAGACACCAGGGAGACACACACACAGACACCAGGGAGACACACACACACACACCAGGGAGACACACACACACCAGGGAGACACACACACAGACACCAGGGAGACACACACACACAGACACCAGGAAGACACACACACACACACACCAGGGAGACACACACACACACACACCAGGGAGACACACACACACACACACACACTAGTGAGACACACACCAGGGAGACACACACACACCAGGGAGACACACACACCAGGGAGACACACACACATCAGGGAGACACACACACACACCAGGGAGACACACACACACCAGGGAGACACACACACCAGGGAGACACACACACCAGGGAGACACACACACACACACCAGGGAGACACACACACACACACCAGGGAGACACACACACACACACACACCCCCCAGGGAGACACACACACCAGGGAGACACACACACATCAGGGAGACACACACACACACCAGGGAGACACACACACACCAGGGAGACACACACACACACACCAGGGAGACACACACACCAGGGAGACACACACACATCAGGGAGACACACACACACCAGGGAGACACACACACACCAGGGAGACACACACACCATGGAGACACACACACCAGGGAGACACACACACACACACACACACACCAGGGAGACACACACACACACACCAGGGAGACACACACACACCAGGGAGACACACACACACCAGGGAGACACACACACACCAGGGAGACACACACCAGGGAGACACACAGACACCAGGGAGACACACACACACACACACCAGGAAGACACACACACACACCAGGGAGACACACACACACACCAGGGAGACACACACACACACCAGGGACACACACACACACCAGGGACACACACACACACACACCAGGGAGACACACACACACCAGGGAGACACACACACACACCAGGGAGACACACACACACACCAGGGAGACACACACACACAAGGGAGGGACACACACACACACCAGGGAGACACACACCAGGAAGACACACACACACCAGGGAGACACACATAGACACCAGGGAGAGACACACACACACACAGACACCAGGGAGACACACACACACAGACACCAGGGAGACACACACACACACAGACACCAGGGAGACACACACACACAGACACCAGGGAGACACACACACACACAGACACCAGGGAGACACACACACACACACACAGACACCAGGGAGACACACACACACACACCAGGGAGACACACACACACCCCAGGGAGACACACACACCCCAGGGAGACACACACACCCCAGGGAGACACACGCACAGACACACACCAGGGAGACACACACACCAGGGAGACACACGCACAGACACACACCAGGGAGACACACACACCAGGGAGACACACACACACCAGGGAGACACACACACACACACAGACACCAGGGAGACACACAAACACACACACACAGACACCAGGGAGACAGACACCAGGGAGACAGACACCAGGGAGACAGACACCAGGGAGACAGACACACACACACGCAGAGGGGGATACACACAGGGACACACACCGACACTAGGGACACACACGGACACCAGGGACATAAGGATACACACAGGCAGACAGACACACACACAAAGGGACACAGACACAAAGAAGCAGGCGCACACACACAGAGACACACAGACACACAGAGACACACACAGGGGCAGACACACAGTGTACGTGTACGTGTCCCCCCCCCCCCCGTTTTGTTTGCCATGTGCTGCTGGCAGCCATTTTACTCATCTCTCTTGCTGACTATGGTGCATTGTGGGGGATGTTGGTCATTTCCTGCACTTCCTTTTATGCCCAGACTGGTGTGCATCATCTGTGTGAGACAGGATGCAGTCTCAGAATTGTGATGTCACTTATTATTTAAAGGGACTCTGTTCAGTATGCTTTGCCTTTGCATTGTCTCAGACCTGTTTGTGAGAGTTCCTGTGTATTACCTGGCTGTCTGACATCCTTCCTGGTTCCTGATCCCTGGCTTGTTCCTGACTGCTGTTTTCCTTGTTCCTGATTCTGGCTTGTCTGACTATTCGCTTTGGCTCCTGACTCGGCTCATCTGACTACCAGCTCTGGGTTTGACTCCTGGCTTGTTAATTGACTTGTGGACTTTTTATTTTTTTTTGTTATTAATAAAGGTGTAATTATTTTTGCACTTCTTGTCTCAGTCTGATTCCTGGCACTCTGACACACAGATACGAGGGACACACAGACAAAGACACACAGACAGAAACACACATGGACATCAGGGACACATGCGCAGAGACACACACAGGGACATACAGAGACACACACTGTAAAGTCTATTTCAACTATGTAAGTGGAACGCAACTGCAGATCAATTATTGTTTTGTATCACCAGGGTTTTTGGGCTATTTAGGTGAGCATAGACCAGTAAACCTGTGGTGAATTAATATTAAGTTAGAGGTTCAATGCTGTTAGTACTATCACAACATGAATCCTTCTAAGCACAATATTTCCAATACTGTTAGACTGGCACAGTATGGAAAAAATAATGAAAAAATGATAGAAGAAAAATATGCTTCTAATTTAAAGAACTTGAGAGAACAAAAATTATTTTTTAAGCTTACATTAAATAAACATGTAATGCAGGAGAGAGTTGGTTAATCCTTGTAAGAAGTAAGCTTGGTTTGCAAGAGATATACTTTTAACAAGTCACAGAGAATGCTTCAGTTGTCTTGTAGCTGCAACTTTGTAACTGTGTTTATTGAGAGCAACTGCTGCAGAGTAAGAGAGGAATTTGGCAAGATGCCCAGACTTGCAGTTGCAAAACCAAGTAACAGGTTTTATTTTGAAATAGTTAAATCCTCTTCAGTTCAAGCTTGAAACTTAAAACTCAAAGTCTTGTTCTTAAAGCAGCATATATATTATGAAGTGAGAAAGGAGACATTGATTCCCCAGTATGAAATAGTGTGCAGAGTTATTTAGAAAACTGCAGTGCCTGTCAGCTCCAGTTAAATTAAGAGTGATGCTGTAAGTGTACAATAGCAATTCAGCAGTTAAGTTCTCAAATAGTATGCAAGGAATAAAATTAAGAGGTAACTGGGGGGCGGAGCCAACTGCCTAAGGAAAAAGACGTACCATAGCAGTGCTCCCGGAATCTAACTGATAAAACTTCAATATATGGAATCCTAAGAACTTATGTCTATATCATATTCTACCCGTAAGATGGAGTACGTTCCTGAACATCTTTCCTCTCTGCTGACAGGCTTACTGGATAAAGCTGACAGCCACTTTAGCAGCTTGCGGTCCGTTATCATAGAGCTGCGCAACCAAGATGGCGTTTCGCGCCTACCCAATCTTGGCAATTACAAGGAGGACCGGACAGAAGACCCACCGCTTCCGCAACTTTACCCTGCACAACTACAAGTAGAGCAGCCCGGAGGAGACCTAACCGGTACTTTATTTAGATTTAAAGAGGGTAACCCAGTGCAATCAAGCACGGATGACACACTCCACGCTGTAACTGACATGCCGGGAATGGAGGGTCTCCCACGGATTAAGGCAATACAACGCCCGATGCATGCCATGTTACTCCGCCGAAATCTACAGCTGTGCCTGAGCCCTAGAACTTTTGTGTTATCGAGCTGGACAGCAGAACCCGGTGGGCACTCAACGAAACAACCACTCCAGCCGCTCATATCACTCACTGTCGTGAGCACTATTGAAGCAGAAAGGGTACTTTTAGGGATTTCAACAGCACAGCGCCAGAGAAACCAAAAGCTGACCCCCACGATGCATACTGGACAGCTGAAGAGCCCTTTTGACCCGGGTGGTTGAGCTTTATTTTTCCTATCCCCACTAATCCTTAGGCTGTGCTCCGGAGGCACTAAAACTGAGGTCTGTGAACTCAGGCTCATCTTAATTGGAACTTTATGGGGACTGAGTTACCCACTGTTTATATGCTTATACTGCTCCATATTTACATTATCTGCAGAGTTTTAGCTTTAATCACTTGCAGAATGTATGACATATACTGCCCTATAAGATCCCAAGGAACTGTTCCCTCTTGCTGATCTCCAAAGTGGCTATACTGAAGATAATTTCCATGTGCGCTCCCTGTGCCGAGTCCTAAACTTCGCTACTATGACAGCCTGCAGAATCTCTGATGACATCCAGCCCAAGACCCTGGAAACGGAACATTCACAAGACCATGGTCGGTTGGGAGTCGGCTAATCTATCATAGTATTAACTGATGCGGAGCTGTATAGCTCTGTCTAACACTAGATTGACTCCGGTATTGTTTCATTTAATGCACCCACTGACACCTTTTGTCTTCTCAAATGTTTTTGTTCAGACGTGAGGTGGATATTGGGCGATAGCAGTTTTCACAGCAACTTACGTTTGGGTTCATTTAGCATATAAGCATGTGTTTAACAGTTATGTAATTTATGTTGTATCACTTCCCAATGCTTTATTATTTTCCTTTTTCTTTTGGAAGGTAATGGGGAATTATAGGATATTCATGAAGGAATTTAATGTATAAAAGGGGCTTCTTATTTATTGGGGGCCAGTTAAATTTTCAGTCATATGATCATACCTCCTTGTTACTTTTAGCTTGAGATAAAGAATGTGGTTAAGGCATTTGCACTCACCAAGAAAGCTATCCCTGAAAACTGCATGTCAGATAGGATTTGTCACACATTGCTACCCTTGTCTTGTCCATATCTGATGGACTATTTAGCTTTGATAACTGTCTCTTTCTGGGGTGTTTTTCCTAACTATTGTAGGCATTGACAGTTCGCATGTATACTTCTATAGTATTGCCCCTAGATGAGGAGTACTGTATAATTACCTAAACTTGGTTAAAAGCATATGTGTTAAAGCACTGGTGTCTCATACAAAATTAAGATTCTAATCTCTAGGTTTTAGAATGTACACGTAGGGAACTCCCTATATAGGACTCATATCCAGTATTTCTAACTACTAGACCCCTCCTATCAACCGTAGGATCATACTGTAACCCTCCTCCCCCTTCAAGTAGTCCATGAAATAACAACAGAAACATTCTTTTCTAGACTAGTAAACCAAAGTTAGCGCCCCCATAGCAATATCAATACCCATGTCCTATGCTCTACACCATAATCCCCCCCAGGATACAAATAGAACCCTCTGACCTCTCCTCCAGCTTTCATTGCTATATCTAACCTTATTCCACAGATACACATAACTCATAAGATGCATCCCATAGCTCTGTTTTAGTTGTTACTCCCTATACATCTATAGCACACACAGTTTTACAAATAAGCCCAAACCGCAACCCTGTCAAGGTTGGCTCTGCCCTCCCTTCTTTTTCCTCCCCTTCCCCTCCCCCTCATAAATCGAGTGGCTCTTGCCCACTGCAATCCCTCTTCTTTCCTGCTCACCACGGCCTGTCTGTGGCCATCCTACATCCTGATCCCCACAACACTGTAGAAATTCCAACTCTATTCATGTTATATGTGTGGGGTTCAGACCTCAGATCTCCATTATTAAAACATAAAATGAAGTCTCACCTCAACACGCCCAAGCTTATATTTGACAACTCTTTAGACACAACTTAGGTTTTCTCTTGTTAAAGCTGGTCTTTTTCTACTAACACCATTACAGTTATCTATATGGGCCCTAAAATTTGTGACTCAACTAGATGCCCAGAACAGTTACCCCCCTACCAGCCACATAGCTAAATTCTGTGTCACAATATTTTGTATTATACTCTACTGTTAACTTTATATATGGGCAAATGTTGTTCTATGTATTAATTTTGCTGTTTGAAACTTCAATAAAAAAATTAAAATAAAAAAAGTAAAAAAAAATTAAGAGGTAACTTAGCTGTAAGTCCAAGGATGCAAACAGGATATTTCAGGGGATGTAATCCTTGTAGAAAATAGTACAGAGTAATCCAAGCAAACAGTCCTTTGTGAAAGCAGTTGGTTTGAGAAAAACAATGCAGCTCAGAGACTGTGTGTAAGCTGTTACTCCTGCTAATGAAAATAACGAAGCACCTGTTTGCTGACAGGTGGAGCCTTAAGTAACATGAAAGTGAGAGAACCATGTGATGAGAAGTGAGAGAAGTAAAACATGAAATGGAATCCTGACATAAGCCCCCCTTCAAGGAAGCCGATCCTCGGCTTGATGCCTGGGTCTATGTGGATAGCGTCTATGGAAGCGGGAGAGCAACCGAGGGGCATTGATGTGGGTGTGCGGTTCCCAACTGTCGTCATCTGGCGAGAAACCCTTCCACCTCACAAGGTATTGCAACTGACCATTGTAGTATCTAGAGTCCAATAGGTCTTGGACCTCAAATATGTCAACATCCAAGGTCACCGGATCAGGGGGAAGAATTGTTTTAGTCGTTGAGGTAGAAGAAGCCGGTTTCAGGAGCGAGACATGGAAGGTGGGGTGAATAGGTAATGATGATGGAAGATCAAGAGTAACTGCATTGGCATTAACAATATTGCTTACTGTAAAGGGTCCGATAAATAAGCCAGCTAATTTTTTACTGGGAACAGGTATTTTGATATTTTTGGTTGAAAGCCAGACTTTATCTCCTACTGCATAGACAGGAGAAGGTCTTCTATGGAGATCATAGTACTTCTTTTGTATAGCTTGTGCGTTCTGGATGTTTAGACGCAAGGAATGAAAATCAGGTCATCAACCGGTTGAGAAGTTGGGGCAATTGAGTCATGGATGAAGAAGTTAGGGTGGAAAGCATAATTCGCAAAGAATGGAGACAAATTGGTTGAACTGTTTTTACTATTATTATATGCAAATTCTGCCATGTATAGGTACCGGGCCCACTCTGTTTGTTGGTATGAGCAGTAACAGCGGATGTACTGTTCAAGCCATTGGTTTAACCTTTCAGTTTGACCATTGGTCTGTGGATGGAAGGCTGTACTAAGTCGATGATCAATCTGTAGATGTTGGGCGAGGGATTTCCAGAATTTTGAAGTAAATTGAGCTCCTCTGTCGGTTGTTATGATGTTCGGGATCCCATGGAAGCGTACAACCGAATTCAGGAAAAGTTGAGCAGTCTCCGTGGATGTGGGTACCTTGTGATACGGAATGAATAAAGCCATCTTTGTGAGAATATCTGTAACAACAAGAATAGCATTAAATCCAGAACTTAAAGGAAGTTCAACAATAAAGTCCATACCTATATGAGCCCAAGGTCTTTCAGGGATATCCATAGGTATTAGGTGACCATAAGGTTTATTTCTATCCTTTTTAGAAGTGATACAGATATCACAGTGTTGTATATAATTATGGACGGAATCAGACATGTTTGGCCACCAATAAAGTCTTGATAAGAGATCTAATGTCCTTTTGATACCAGGGTGTCCAAGCAAAGGAGGATCATGATGTTGTTTAATCAAGTCATTCCTGAGAGATTCTGGGATATATAGCTTGGAGTTGTGATAATAGAAATCAGCATTTTGAGTCAGATGTAGATGGGATCTCTGATTATCTGACTGTAGAGCAGTAAGGAGTTGAGTTTTAAATGTAGGCATCAGGCCCAAGAATTTGTCTGCAGGTATGATGGAAGTAACTTCTTGAGAATTTGGTGGTCTGGGATCTCTCCTGGAGAGAGAGTCAGCCTTCCCATTTTTAGATCCAGGTCTGTATACTATAAGATAGTTAAACCTGCTAAAGTACAGGCTCCATCTTACTTGTCTACTGGACAGATTTTTATTTTTCTGCAGGAATTCCAGGTTGCGATGATCTGTATAGATTATGATAGGTTGTACTGTGCCCTCTAGAAGATGTCTCCATGTATCGAAAGCACGTTTAATTGCGAGAAGTTCTTTTTCTCCGATGGAGTAGTTAATCTCGGCTGGAGAGAGTAGCTTAGAATAGAAAGCTACTGGATGAAGTGGTTGTGTAAGACTTTTCCTTTGGGAGAGAATAGCGCCAAGAGCAAAATCTGAAGAGTCGACCTCGAGGACGAATTGGAGGGAAGGATCTGGAAACTGTAGTATAGGTGCAGTAGTGAATGAGGTCTTCAGGTTGTGAAAGGCCTCATCGGCATCTTTATCCCAACGGAATGGCACACAGGTGCTGGTGAGTCTAGAAAGAGGTTTTATCTTTTGGGAGAAGTTCCTAATAAATTTGCGGTAATAATTACTGAAACCTAGAAAGCATTGTAATTCTTTTCTGTTAGTGGGTTGTGGCCAGTTTCTCACGGCTTCTACCTTATTTTCTTGCATTTGAATGCCATTGGGTCCTATACTGTAACCCAGGAAATCAATTTCAGTAACGTGGAAAAGACACTTCTCAAGTTTAGCGTAAAGTCTATGCACTTGCAGTCTTGACAAGACCCAGCTAACATGCTTCACGTGATCTTCTAAAGTTTTGGAATAAATAAGGATGTCGTCCAGGTATACCACAACGCAGATGTCAAGAAGGTCATGGAAAACATCATTCACGAAAAACTGAAATGTGGCCGGAGCATTAGTAAGCCCGAAGGGCATTACAAGATATTCAAAGAGACCATATCTTGTACGGAATGCAGTCAACCACTCATCACCCTCTCTTATTCAAACAAGATTATAAGCCCCTCTAAGATCAAGCTTGGTAAAAAAAATTTGCATCTTGAAGGCGTTCGATAAGTTCGGGGATGAGTGGTAAGGGATACCGGTTTTTGATGGTTATTTTGTTCAACTCCCTAAAATCAATTATAGGTCGAAGTGAGTTGTCTTTGTTTCTGACAAAGAAGAAACCAGCTGCGGCAGGTGAAACAGAGGGGCGAATAAAGCCTTTTTCAGGTTTTCATCTAAATAGGTTTTAAGATGGTCCAACTCTGGTTGACAGAGAGGGTATAGATGGCCGTATGGAGGTGTGGTTCCTGGTTTGAGGTCAATAGGACAGTCGTAGGTCCGATGAGGAGGTAAGCTGTCTGCCTCCTTTTTGCTGAAGACTTCTTTAAATTTGTCGTAAGCTTTGGGGATACTGGGCACTTCAGTAATATGTAAAAGAGTTGTAGGATGTAAGCAACTTTGTTGACAGTATTTAGAATTAAATTTGATGTCAAGAGAACTCCAAGTTATTGTTGGTTCATGTAATCGAAGCCATTGTAAACCTAAGACAATAGGGAAGAGTGGAGAACTGATAATATCAAACGTGATATATTCTTGATGTGAGTCAAAGGTGGTAACCAGAATGGGGATGGTATGTTGTATTATAGGTCCTGAAGAAATTTCAGACCCATCCACTACTCGAATAAAAACAGGAGACAATTTTTTTATGAGTGGTATTTTATTTGTTAATGCAATAGAAGCATCCATGTAGTTTCCTTGTGCGTCTGTATCAATTATGGCCTCTTTCTTCAGCTGTTTGCAGTCCCACTGTAAAGAGAGGGGTAGAATACAGTGAATGGGTTTGTCATATACCAATAGAGAAGTCAAACTAGAAAATGACTTAAGGTTCTTGTTCTTGCGTAGAGATGGACAATCCTGAACAGAGTGAGCAGCGGAACCGCAATACATGCAAAGTCCCTTGGATTTACGTCTGAATCTTTCTTCAGAAGTGAGGGGGCCTCGAATGAAGCCAATCTCCATAGCCTCTGGAGCACTGCTAGAAGAATGAGCAGTGGAAGTTGTTTGAATGGGGTGAGTAGGCCTTTTATAGGAGGGCTCTGTGTGCTGGCGTTCCGTCTTTCTTTCTCTTAATCTCCTATCAATCTGCATAACCAATCTCATAAATGCTTCCAAAGAGTCTGGGATATCTATACGAGCAAGTTCATCTTTCACCTGATCAGACAGACCTAATCTAAATTGACTTTTAAGAGCAACTGCATTCCATTGGGAATCAATAGCTTGTTGTTTAAATTCAGTAATATAGGTCTCGACTGGTCGGTTGCCTTGTTTTAACTTCCTCAGTTTATCATCCGCTGTATGTTGGAGGTTGGAATCTGAATATAACTCATCCATAACAGCAAGGAAGGGCTGTAAAGAGGACAGAAGAGGGCTGTTTGACTCAAACAAAGTATCTGCCCAAATGCGGGGTTCCCCACGTAGATAAGTAATCATGCTCAACACCTTGGTCCTGTCATTAGGATATGTGACAGGTTTCAGACTAAATGTTAGTACACAAGCATTTCTGAATTGACGATACTGACGTCTGTCACCATGGAAAAAATCTGGCGGAGCAATGATTGGCTCAGTAACAGGCTGTGCAGGAACAGGTTTGCTAGAAACTGAATCTTGAATAACCTTCCTAAGGGTCTCATTCTCTACTTTTAAATCCCTGAGACCCTGGTTAAGTTCATCCACTCGTTTAGAAAGGTTATAAACAATTGTTGGGAGATCTGCTGGTTCCATTGTAAGGCTTAGTTATTATGTAAAGTCTATTTCAACTATGTAAGTGAAACGCAACTGCAGATCAATTATTGTTTTGTATAACCAGGGTTTTTGGGCTATTTAGGTGAGCATAGACCAGTAAACCTGTGGTGAATTAATATTAAGTTAGAGGTTCAATGCTGTTAGTACTATCACAACATGAATCCTTCTAAGCACAATATTTCCAATACTGTTAGACTGGCACAGTATGGAAAAAATAATGAAAAAATGATAGAAGAAAAATATGCTTCTAATTTAAAGAACTTGAGAGAACAAAAATTCTTTTTTAAGTTTACATTAAATAAACATGTAATGCAGGAGAGAGTTGGTTAATCCTTGTAAGAAGTAAGCTTGGTTTGCAAGAGATATACTTTTAACAAGTCACAGAGAATGCTTCAATTGTCTTGTAGCTGCAACTTTGTAACTGTGTTTATTGAGAGCAACTGCTGCAGAGTAAGAGAGGAATTTGGCAAGATGCCCAGACTTGCAGTTGCAAAACCAAGTACAGGTATACCTCACTTTACATCGCTTCACTTTACAGCGCTTCGTTTATACAGCGCTTTGTGAAGCTGAAGTTCAGCCTCCAAGGATTTTGAAACAGTGCTGTAATCTTCGTGAGATTGCAAAAAAAAGTGACTGGCACCATTTTATTATGCGCAGTTCACTCTGTTTACAGCATTACAGTGCAATCTGTGTCTCAGTGATATATTCTGGCAAATTTTACTACAGTAATTGTCACTATTTTACAGGTACAGTATTTATTGAATACTAATTAAATACTGTGTTGTGCTAGTGTTAAACTAAACGTAGCGCTATTGCACCCCTAATATTTGTTAGTTCTAACATGTTTTCAAGTTTTTAAACACACTAGCAAGGGAAAAGAAAGCTAAAAACTCCTTGTTTCACTTTAAGGCGGTTTTCACTTTACAGCGGGGCTCCGGTCCCTAACCCGCTGTATGAGCGGGGTATACCTGTAACAGTTTTTATTTTGAAATAGTTAAATCCTCTTCAGTTCAAGCTTGAAACTTAAAACTCAAAGTCTTGTTCTTAAAGCAGCATATATATTATGAAGTGAGAAAGGAGACATTGATTCCCCAGTATGAAATAGTGTGCAGAGTTATTTAGAAAACTGCAGTGCCTGTCAGCTCCAGTTAAATTAAGAGTGATGCTGTAAGTGTACAATAGCAATTCAGCAGTTAAGTTCTCAAATAGTATGCAAGGAATAAAATTAAGAGGTAACTTAGCTGTAAGTCCAAGGATGCAAACAGGATATTTCAGGGGATGTAATCCTTGTAGAAAATAGTACAGAGTAATCCAAGCAAACAGTCCTTTGTGAAAGCAGTTGGTTTGAGAAAAACAATGCAGCTCAGAGACTGTGTGTAAGCTGTTACTCCTGCTAATGAAAATAACTAAGCACCTGTTTGCTGACAGGTGGAGCCTTAAGTAACATGAAAGTGAGAGAACCATGTGATGAGAAGTGAGAGAAGTAAAACATGAAATGGAATCCTGACACACACACACAGAGACAGAGACACACAGGGACATTAAACTAAATGTAACTCGCTACCAGACCAGAGCGGGAGCAAACTACATTTAGTTTAATGGCGCGATCGGGCGGGCTGTGACTAGACAGCGTTCCCAGATGCGCTTAGGAAAGAAACAGACCTGCTCAGTAGAGCAAGGAGCGGGGGTCCGTAAAATTAGTTTTCGTAGGTAAATAGTAGTGAAATGCTTTGATTTAGAAAGCTGGTGCTAAGCTAATGTTATATAATTCTGCACTATGTGCAGAATTGAGCAGGAGGGAGAACCTCAGCCTGTTTGCATAAAATTCATTTATAAATGATAGAAAAAGGCTTATCTGAAAAAGCTTCCAAATCTAGATTAGGTCCAGCTTTCAAAGAATCAGCGTGATCCATGGTAAATGCAGAGCTCAGAGGAGCTTCCTCCTAGTGGCAGCAAAGGTAATTTCCCAGGTGTAATGGATCATGGACTCTTATCACCTATACAAAAAAAAAAGTTACCTCCAATAAATATACAGAATCCAATAGATTATCCAGGATCTCAGCAGAACTGTAAGGCATCATGCCAACAAGACAGGAATGAACTCATCATCACAAGAAATCCTCTCTGTGAAATAAACCCTATAACTTCTTTCACCCGTCATACTATATTTGTGCATGCTCTGAAAGAATCAAGAAAGATGTGATCACTCTTCCATCAAAAAGACCCACTCCCCTACTTCATCTCACACCTACTAAACATAAAGCGTAATTACCAATGAAAAAAATCCCTTGATACATAAACAAAACATACATGCTCTATTCACTTAAAAATCTCTCTCCTCTCTCCTTGCCTCTCTCCTCTCCTCTTTCCTCTCCTCTCTCTTCTCTCTCTCTTTCTCTCCTCTCTCTCCTCTCTCTTCTCTCTCTTCTCTCTCTTCTCTCTCTCCTCTCCTCTCTCCTCTCCTCTCTCATCTCCTCTCTCATCTCCTCTCTCTTCTCTCTCTTCTCTCTCTCCTCTCTCTCCTCTCTCTTCTCTCTCTTCTCTCTCTCTCAAAAAAAAAAGGCACTCACTGGTCTTTTCATAAAACTTAACGTTTATTCCAATGTTACAAAATAAGAACAGACATAACGTTTCGGTGTTCTCCTCGCACCTTTGTCAAATGTCGTATAGTGGCTCAAATAGAATGAACCTAAAAGCAGCTATCCCACTCTCTACCTACCCGCTTTAAATACCTGAAAAGCCGGTCTCATTAGACTCACGCCGTACGTCGCTGATGACGCCATCACTATCCGACCCTACACGTCAACCGCAGGCAAGCGCAGTCCATTAAAGAAACTGAACAACAAAACATTGGGACAAATGTGAACTGTAGTGATCGGGCAGCATCACGGTCCATCTACTGGACACACTAGAAGGTAATATGTACCAACATGATACAAAACCTTAACAACCCGCCAATCATTCATTGCGATATTCACATTGGTGTATATAAAATCCAGATCATGGCCGTGCGCATAGATATCATAATGAAAAATCCATATAAGGGCATCACTGGAGATAAACACTCTAGTTACTTGTATGCCCACTGATACGACTGGAGTATCCATGCTGCAACGCTGTCCGACCACATCCCTTAAAATAACTATATACAAAACATTAAAAATTGCTCGAACTAAATCGGTTGGAATGAGCCAGAATATTTCAAAATGGTTGCCGATTTCTGGCAATATACATTTTCCTCTAGGCAATATGGTGGACATTTTTAAAAAATGGTCACCAGAGAGACCATTGATAGTGAAAGACTTCTATGATTTCAATTCAAATAAAGTATACACATTTGATAGATTTCAAGAGATTTTCCCGGAAGTACAGAAAAAACATATATTCTATTTTATACAAGCGAAAAGCTATATCTTTAAATTAGCGAATCTGGATCCCCAGATGTGGGAACAACACCCATTGGTTGATGTGGTAAAGGTTAGGAAGGGACTGCTATCTTTTATCTACAAATTTTTATTGTCTTTGGAAGAAACATCGGTTGTAGTAGATTTGACCTCCCAGTGGTCAACACTGGTTGATTTACCTGATCTTGACATAATAATTTTAAGGAGTTTGAAGACTACGCAGAGGTTGTTCTCCTCATCTTATTATAGGGAAACTCAATTCAGGGTGATACACAGAGATTACCTAACCCCTCGGAGAGTGGCTAAGTGGAATAAGAATGTGCTTAATTTCTGTTCTAAATGCCACTTTCAGGATCCTGACCTGATTCATCTATTCTGGGGGTGCCCCAAGGCAAATCAATTCTGGATGAAGGTGGAATATTTTCTCTCTAACATAATAAAGAAGAAGATTCAGCTAACAAGAGATTCTATCCTATTCTTAAGGTCCCATGCTTCTTGGGAAAAAGATGCTGACTTTATAGTAGTAGCATTAACAATTACTAGAACACTGTTCTTTAAATATTGGATTTCCTGTAAGACACCTACTATTTCAGAAGTGAGGAGAGTATTATTAGATTCATCAATTAAGGCAGCGTATGAATCAAAATTAGGGGGGCCCTTAAGAGAAAAATTTTGTAGAAAGTGGAAGGTTTTTGTGTGTCATCAGGGAAATGACTTTGTACAATACATAGAACAAATTATTAACATCAAATTAGATTAGGGAGGGGTTGAAGGATACAGATGTGGGGGGGGGGGTGAGAGGAGAGAGGGAAAATTTTCCCCCTTTTTTTTTTTTTTTTTGGGACTGTCCGGGAAAGGTTTTTGCTATTAAGTTTTTGACTTGTATGCTTTAAGTTTTTTTCTTTTATATATTTTTCTTTTATGCTGTAATCTCCATTGTATGGAGAAGTGTATGTTATGTTTGTGTTTTTCTTGTTTTTTTTGTATAATAAAAATGTGAAAAAAAAAAAAATTGCTCGAACAATTCTCATGCATCACACAGACCCCATTACATATTTACCTTGCTCTCTGAATAGATCAAGGTAAATATAATCACATCTCAGTCAAATGAATGGAAATGGGTGAACCCACACATAATCCCTAAAGCCAATCAATATTATCCCACTACCATTTTATAGCCTACTAATCACCAATGGAATCCCTAGTATTGTAAACATGACAGCCGTACCCTATACAATAACATATATACAGTCTCATTAAAAATCCATGTAAAACACATCTACATAGACCCTCTCACAAATATACGTTATCCACTCCAATTATCATTATCCCCGTACAACTTGACTTCTGCCTGTACTCATGAAACAAGATAACCACGTACATATTAACCAGTGTACTCACACTAACTAAATATATTTTTAATAAGTGTTTCGGATAATGCCTAAAATCATCAAAATATATCTAAGCTACAATGCTAAACCACTCCCAGGAATGTAAGCTTAGGTGCTGGTCCAATTTTGGTTCAGTAACCCTGGGCAATCAGCAAGCGCTACCCAGGTCCGAACCAAAAATGGACTGACTCCTAAGCTTATATTCCTGCTTTTCAAATAAAGATATGAAAAGAACCACACAAAAAAATCAATAGGGATAAATTAGAAAGTTGTTTAAAATGGCATGCTCTATCTGAATCATTAAAGAAAAATGTTGGGTTTTATATCCCTTTAAATTAAACCTAATTCATTTTTTCAGCCATTTTTAATTCATGTTGTGCAATACTGCCCTCATGTGGTGGAAAATGTATTTCTCTTTATTTTGTGTGAATTGGATTATTTCTGTGCTGTTTCACTTTTTCCAAACTATGTTGCTATATACTCAAAAATCTATGCACTTCTTCACCAAATGTTACAATAATAATCCTAACCACCTGAGTAGTTATTATGGTATGTATGTATCTTTATTGGATTGCCTTCTTATAATAAAGAAACAAATTCCCTGCACTGTTTTAAATTATTGTCATGTTTTGTAATCTTACACTATACTGATTTTGCACAGTAAAATCATTGTTTTTTTTATGTGAAATGCTAGGATTTACCAGTGGAACAAATAAAGGATGACTTTCAGTCATGAAGTATTAAATACTTCATTCCTTAAGTTCCTTTATTTGTCTGAAGCGTCTGCCGCGCTGAGCGCCTCAGGACGCCCGCAGCAGAACGCTATTTTTCAGTGAGGTGATGTTTCTACCTCTTAGCCAATAGACATGCGTGCCAGCTGGCATTATGCCGGATAGTTAGCACACTATTAGCTAAGATCAACTCATGGCAAAATAGCGTTCTACTGTGGGCTGCCTAAGGCTTTTCAAAAACTCTATGATTTACTATTACTTTAACTAATGACTTTTAAATAGTCTCCTTTGATTTATCTTATCTCGAGGGTCACCATAAACAGTTTATGCTTTATTGAAGGCGGCTTAGCTAACAACACTTCAGATACTGTAGAGCGAATGAAGTCCTTAACTCTAGGGGCAAAATCCAATTCAATGCCAGCAATACTTAATGGTATTTATATCCATTTATTTGCGACCTTTAACATATAACATTCATATTTAAAGGGACAGGAAATCCCAAAAATTTCTTTCATGATTTGGATAGATAATTGATAATAGAATTAAATTGGAAAAATTTTTTAATTCCATGCTCTGATTTTGGGGTTTAATTTACGACTTTAATATTCCTTTGAAGGTTCTTTGAACACAAAACTGAATGCCTCAAATGAAAACAGTGCATTATACATTCATTGTGCTATAAGGGTGATTCTCACTCACTAGAGTGGCTGTAAGGCAGCTTATACAGCTTAAAGGGACAGTCTACACCAGAATTTTTATTGTTTTAAAAGAAAGATAATCCCTTTATTACCCATTCCCCAGTTTTGCATAACCAACACAGTTATAGTTATATACTTTTTACCTCTGTGATTATCTTGTATGTAAGCCTCTGCAAACTGCCCCTTTATGTCAGTTCTTTTGACTGACTTGCAGTTTAGCCAATCAGTGCTGGCTCCCAGGTAACTTCACGTGCATGAGCACAGTGTTATCTATATGAAACACATGAACTAACACCCTCTAGTGGTGAAAAACTGTTAAAATGCATTCTGAAAAGAGGTGGCCTTCAAGGTCTAAGAAATTAGCATATGAACCTCCTAGGTTAAGCTTTCAACTAAGAATACCAAGAGAACAAAGCAAAATTGGTGATAAAAGTAAATTGGAAAATTGTTTAAAATTACATGCTCTATCTGAATCATGAAAGTTTATTTTGGACTAGACTGTCCCTTTAAGTCTAATGTATAATAAAACTTTAAGGGACACTGAACCCAAATTTTTTTCTTTCGTGATTCAGATAGAGCATGCAATTTTAAGCAACTTTCTAATTTACTCCTATTATCAAATTTTCTTCGTTCTCTTGTTATCTTTATTTGAAAAAGAAGGCATCTAAGCTGTGGTTTTTTTTTTTGTTCAGTACTCTGCACAGCACTTTTTTTATTGCTGGATGAATTTATCCACCAATCAGCAAGAACAACCCAGTTTGTTCACCAAAAATGGGCCGGCATCTAAACTTACATTCTTGCATTTCAAATAAAGATACCAAGAGAATGAAGACAATTTGATAATAGGAGTAAATTAGAACGTTTCTTAAAATGTCATGCTCTATCTGAATCATGAAAGAAAAAAAATTGGGTTCAGTGTCCCTTTAAAGTTTTTTTCTACAGCAGAATGTATATTGCATTTTTAGTTTGTTTAACACAAAGCTTAATTTGTCATGAGTCAGATAGAGATTATCATTTTAAACGTTCCAATTTAGTTATAGTATATTTGCTTCATTCTTGTGGTATCCTTTGAAGGAGCAGCAATTTTCTAATGGGAGCTAGCTTAACACACACTGAGCCAATGACAGGAGGCATATAGGTGCAGCCACCAATCAGAAGCTAGGTCCCATGTGTTCATTATTGCTTCTGAACCTACCTAGATTTGCTTTACAACAAAGGAAAACAAGAAAACAGAAAATGTGATCATATAAGTAAATTGTTTAAGCCTGCATGCTTTATTTGATTAGTGAAAGCTTAATTATGATGTTTTTGTCCCTTTGTGTGGGGTATTAAGATATATACAAATGTTAAACAAGCACCATATACTAACACAAGAGAGCAGTGCTACACAGTTTGAAAACAGCATGTTCCAATAAGATAGTTTCATTTGTACCAGTTTGAGCACTCAAAATCTTGATTTATTGAAAGTCTAAACTTTTACACATCTAAAAAAACAAGTGAAAAGCTCCTAAAAAGTATATGTATTTCATATTAGCAAACCTTTAGTCAACCTTAAAAAACACGACAAGCAAAAAAAACTTAAATTATTAAAGTGCCATAAAATATTGAGTTATGTGCATATTATAAAAGGGTCAACTGAAGTAAAACTGTGTGTGAAAAAAAGTGTATAAAAAAGCTTATAAGTATTTTAATAAAATTTTAAAAAATCTGTAAGATTACTTACACTTTAGTGTTGCCAAGTGTAACCTGCTCCA
The DNA here is from genome assembly GCF_027579735.1 of Bombina bombina. NCBI lineage: Eukaryota > Metazoa > Chordata > Amphibia > Anura > Bombinatoridae > Bombina > Bombina bombina. Next base: position 66,306,556 of record NC_069510.1, read on the forward strand.
CCCCCTTATCAGTGTCCTAGTCCAAACTTTGTGCTCTCATATAACAAAGTGTGCATGTGAGGATAATTACTTATGCAAGCAAGGGGAGGTTGAGGAGGGACAGCAGGTACTGGTTTTGTTTGTTGCCAAGAGGCTGGCTCGTTTCCATGGGGATAATGTCACATGCTTTGTGAAAGCTTCAGCATTATACTGTGTACTGCTTTAGTCAGGGGCCATGTGACTCTGCCCCTTACTGTGCATGTGTGCATTTTGCAGAAGCTATGGCCTGAATAGCACCTTCCATATATGGAAATGCCCAGGGGCATTTATTCAAAACTATGCCTTAATAAAAGGGGTTAATGGGGGTTAAAACAGAAACTGTTTTGCAGGTAAGCTTTAGATGCATTATATAGATAGAAACGTATGTTAGCAAACAAATGGGATTGAGGATCCCTGAAAGAATAATGCACTAATAGCACTCTATGCCCAGACTTATTGGTAGGGGCAAAAAAAGAATTTAAAATTTAACTTTTATTATTTATTTAAAACATGGGTAAACACACACATTTAAAATTGTAGTCTAACCTTGGTAGCTGTATCTTAAGAGCACTATTATCAATCAATCTGGCCTTTAAACCATTGTTATTATCTAGTCTCTCAGTGTAAATGGTACTATTGGTCTCGGTTGCTCTATACCTTGGTAAGTGTGATTTTACTTAATTCACACCTTACCCGGACAGTAAATTAATATGTTATCTGGTCTCTAGGGTGTCAATATAGTTGAGTGGATATATGTGCTCTTATTTGAATAATTCTGGCTGACGTCACTTGTTACCAAACATAATATAATATGCTTCCTGGACTATTGGACTTTAGAATATGCCAGTGGCTAATTTAAGGTATAATTCTGATTGTGATTCAATATTAATAAAGCTTATATCCAACCTAGGTTGTGGTTGCTTTAAGGGATATGCGCTATTATAATTTGTATTCTGGGGTAATCATGCAGTTCTGCATTATGTAGTCACAACTGTCGTTATTTTGTCATAGGCTCCTGTGATTTTAAATCACTCGTAACATCAGCTGCTGAGTTTACTATACCCTCATTAGTGTGCACATCATCCTGTATTTGTATTACTTGAACCACTTCATTTATTATTCGTCCTACACTCAGTAGTTACAGTTCTCTTATTGGCTGTATATATCCTTCTTGTATGTGATCGTGTGTTTTGCATATACGTTCTGTATTTGTTATCTTAACTTTGTTTTTGAGCCCCCTCAAGCATTTGCATTTAAATGTGTTTTGCGCTCATTAGATATGCGCACCATTCATTTTCTTGTTTTATGATAACTATCGATCTGGATCTATGAAATCTCTGATGTGATCGATGTAATTCTATCTCTTTATTTGGCAAGTATGTTCTATTTGGGTTGACTCTTAATCAATTTCAATGTTAAGATAAAATGGTAAACTGTAAATGTGATTTGAACAGTATTACTAAGTAATCTGTTCTGGTATCCACAGAAAGACCGATACTGTTCTTACTCTTGTAACTGTGATTCTATATTAAGTTACAACGTATCATGCACTCAATTCATACACACCTCATTCGTTTTTCTTACATACTAAATTATAAAATATATATACAGCTGTCTATATTTCCATAAGCATATATATTTAAGTATTGTTGAACTTTTTTATTTTTTATTTTTCCTGTTTGGTTTATATCAAGTGGTTTCAGTCGAGTTTGTCACTCTTTATATCCACAGTTTGTCTATCTCTGTATAGAATTGAAGCTGCGAGCTATATATTTATACTTTCTTTCTATAATTAAATCTTTAGCTCGCTTCAATTAGTTGTAACAAACTGTGCTGTTTGTTATCGTAATCGTCAGCGCATTGTTTATCAGGCTGAGTCTTTATGCTAGACTCCTATATCCCCTCACAGTTCTCCACTATTTACCGGTATTACCGTCAAACATTATTAAATACTATTTTCTTAGTACACTTAGCTAGGTTAGACTTTTTTTAAAAAACATAACAATTGAGGGACCCCATTGTCCCACACAACCCCCCTCAATTGTTATGTTTTTTAAAAAAAGTCTAACCTAGCTAAGTGTACTAAGAAAATAGTATTTAATAATGTTTGACGGTAATACCGGTAAATAGTGGAGAACTGTGAGGGGATATAGGAGCCTAGCATAAAGACTCAGCCTGATAAACAATGCGCTGACGATTACGATAACAAACAGCACAGTTTGTTACAACTAATTGAAGCGAGCTAAAGATTTAATTATAGAAAGAAAGTATAAATATATAGCTCGCAGCTTCAATTCTATACAGAGATAGACAAACTGTGGATATAAAGAGTGACAAACTCGACTGAAACCACTTGATATAAACCAAACAGGAAAAATAAAAAATAAAAAAGTTCAACAATACTTAAATATATATGCTTATGGAAATATAGACAGCTGTATATATATTTTATAATTTAGTATGTAAGAAAAACGAATGAGGTGTGTATGAATTGAGTGCATGATACGTTGTAACTTAATATAGAATCACAGTTACAAGAGTAAGAACAGTATCGGTCTTTCTGTGGATACCAGAACAGATTACTTAGTAATACTGTTCAAATCACATTTACAGTTTACCATTTTATCTTAACATTGAAATTGATTAAGAGTCAACCCAAATAGAACATACTTGCCAAATAAAGAGATAGAATTACATCGATCACATCAGAGATTTCATAGATCCAGATCGATAGTTATCATAAAACAAGAAAATGAATGGTGCGCATATCTAATGAGCGCAAAACACATTTAAATGCAAATGCTTGAGGGGGCTCAAAAACAAAGTTAAGATAACAAATACAGAACGTATATGCAAAACACACGATCACATACAAGAAGGATATATACAGCCAATAAGAGAACTGTAACTACTGAGTGTAGGACGAATAATAAATGAAGTGGTTCAAGTAATACAAATACAGGATGATGTGCACACTAATGAGGGTATAGTAAACTCAGCAGCTGATGTTACGAGTGATTTAAAATCACAGGAGCCTATGACAAAATAACGACAGTTGTGACTACATAATGCAGAACTGCATGATTACCCCAGAATACAAATTATAATAGCGCATATCCCTTAAAGCAACCACAACCTAGGTTGGATATAAGCTTTATTAATATTGAATCACAATCAGAATTATACCTTAAATTAGCCACTGGCATATTCTACAGTCCAATAGTCCAGGAAGCATATTATATTATGTTTGGTAACAAGTGACGTCAGCCAGAATTATTCAAATAAGAGCACATATATCCACTCAACTATATTGACACCCTAGAGACCAGATAACATTAATTTACTGTCCGGGTAAGGTGTGAATTAAGTAAAATCACACTTACCAAGGTATAGAGCAACCGAGACCAATAGTACCATTTACACTGAGAGACTAGATAATAACAATGGTTTAAAGGCCAGATTGATTGATAATAGTGCTCTTAAGATACAGCTACCAAGGTTAGACTACAATTTTAAATGTGTGTGTTTACCCATGTTTTAAATAAATAATAAAAGTTAAATTTTAAATTCTTTTTTTGCCCCTACCAATAAGTCTGGGCATAGAGTGCTATTAGTGCATTATTCTTTCAGGGATCCTCAATCCCATTTGTTTGCTAATGTGTGTGTAAATTAATGCTAGCACCACTTCTCACAGGAGAAACTTAATAGAGATACTGATACAAAGAGTATCCAAAGAAAAATTTGAATTGGTGAGAAGTTTGCCTTAATAGTGCCCTTGTTACTTTGTGTGGGTAGAAACGTATGTTAGTTCATACTGTTTTATGTCCCTTTAATATCCTATCCCAGCAATGGGACTTTGCCATTCAAGGCTCTCTTGAGACTGTATTAAAGTGACATTAAATACCTCAAGATATTAATATAAATTGTTTAATTACATGTCGTAAAACAACTTTGAAATATACTTTCATTCATTTTGTTCTCTTTTCCTGTAATTTGATTTTGAATATTGTGGGACTTTTAATTCATGTTAAACATGGAAGTTAAGACACAGCTATATCCCACACAGCCATTGATTGGCCACTCTAGTAAGCCATTTATAATCTTTTCTAATTGGCCTCAGCAGAATAGGTAACCTAAGTTACAATATGGTAGCACTCACTGCTTAATGGATATTATTTTATCCTTATTTTTTTTCAATCTTTAAACAATATAATTTCTAAAAATACATGTACAAATTATTCTCAGGCGAATCTTTGCTCTGAATACATAATTCAGGCAATGATTTATTTAGTGTTTAATGTCCTTATAAGAACATTTGAACAGCCACTTGTGTTCCAGACTGCAAACTTGGATATAAACTAGGAGACATACTTCCCTTTTAAACCCATAAGTACACCCATGTGACAAGATTAAAAGTTAAATACCTTAGCACATTCCTCGCACATTCAGTCCAAAATGGAAAAAGTCAGGGAAGGTAGTCACCATTTTTGTAGAAGCCAAGAAGAAGAATAGCCTGCAAAATAATACATATGCATAAATAACTAGGTATCAAAGAACAAGCCAAAGGTCAGAAACACATAATAAGAACCATCTGAAAAGCAAGTTGGATCCAAAAGACAAACCCAACACAGAAAGGATTGTTATATGGTAAGTGGATTATTCTGATTGGCTGACCCCAGAATTAGATGAAATTCATTTGTAGGTTATACATCTGTGAAGGCGCAATCATAGAGTGTAGGCTTCCTAGCTCCCTCTGGTGGAGCCCTGGGATAGTTCAGATGTGAATTATCCAATGAAAAAATGTTGTCAGGAGCACCAAAAAGTAAATTGAAAAGACTTGCTTTATTATTTTTGTGAATAAAACAAAACAAAAAGGGTTAACTAACCCCCAGGGTAAGAGTGATAAATAACCTTAGAAACACAGAAAACAAAAAGGCTGACCGGTTTCGGCGTCTGCCTTAATCCTAGCCTGCTGGATAGTTCAGATGTCCCTCAAACACCAGATTTTATTTATTTCAGACTTCTTTAGATGCTCACATTGTGCTGCCCAAACTTTACTTTAAATATACATTTTATTTCTTTATTTTTATGTATTTATTTATTTATGTTGATATCTTAACCCTTTCCCGCTGGGACTTATTTGTCTACATCGGAAAAAAGTGTATAGGTGCCTTGCATTATCATGTAGTACAGAGTGTTGTGTTTATTAGTGTATAGATGCCTTGCATTATCATATAGCGCAGAGTGTTGTGTTTATTAGTGTATAGATGCCTTGCATTATCATATTGTGCAGAGTGTTGTGTTTATTAGTGTATAGATACCTTGCATTTTCATATAGTGCAGAGTGTTGTGTTTATTAGGGTATATATACCTTGCATTATCATATAGTGCAGAGTGTTGTGTTTATTAGTGTATAGATGCCTTGCATGATCATATTGTGCAGAGTGTTGTGTTTATTAGTGTATAGATACCTTGTATTATCATATAGTGCAGAGTGTTGTGTTTATTAGTGTATAGATACCATGCATTATCATATAGTGCAGAGTGCTGTGTTTATTAGTGTATAAATACCTTGCATTATCATATAGTGCAGAGTGCTGTGCTTATTAGTGCTATAGATGCCTTGTATTATCAAATAGCGCAGTGCTGTGTTTATTAGTGTATAGATTCCATGCATTATCATATAGTGCAGAGTGCTGTGTTTATTAGTGTATAGATGCCTTGTATTATCATATAGTACAGAGTGTTGTGTTTATTAGTGTATAGATGCCGTGCACTATCATGCAGTGCAGAGTGTTGTGTTTATTAGTGTATAGATGCCTTGCATTATCAAATAGTGCAGAGTGAAGTGTTTATAAGTGTATAGATGCCTTGTATTATCATATAGTACAGAGTGTTGCGTTTATTAGTGTATAGATGCTTTGTATTATCATATAGTACAGTGTTGCATTTATTAGTGTATAAATGTCTTGTATTATCATATAGTGCAGAGTGTTGTGTTTATTAGTTTATAGATGCCTTGTATTATCATGTAGTACAGAGTGTTGTGTTTATTAGTGTATAGATACCTTGCATTATCATATAGTGCAGAGTGCTGTGTTTATTATTAGTGTATAGATACCTTGCATTATCATATAGTGCAGAGTGCTGTGTTTATTAGTGTATAGATACCTTGCATTATAATTAGATATGTGCAATTCGTTTCGGATCGATTCGGAAATTCGTCCGAATTCGGTAAATTCGGAGATTCGGATCGATTCGAATTTCCGAATTAAAATTGTGCAGAATCTACGAATAAATCCGAATTAGTTCGGATTTATTCGGTAGATTCGGATGGCAATGGATTACACTAGTATTGTACAGTATATTAGGTTATATCACTCTGCTATGGGTACACCTAATATACAGTACATAATACTAGTCTAATACACAGCATATCCCACCTAACACATACCGAAATTCCGAATTTCCGAACCGAAAAGAATCGAACCGAATCCAGCCAAATTTATTCGAATCCGAAACGAATTCATTTGAATTTTTCCGAATTCGAATCAATCCGAAATCCGATCCGAATCGATCCAAAACCGAAACAAATTTTTCGATCATGCACAAGTCTAATTATAATATAGTGCAGAGTGCTGTGTTTATTAGTGTATAGATGCCTTGTATTATCATATAGTGCAGAGTGCTGTGTTTATTAGGGTATAGATGCCTTGTATTATCATATAGTGCAGAGTGTTGTGTATATTAGTGTATAGATACCTTGCATTATCATATAGTGCAGAGTGTTGTGTATATTAGTGTATAGATACCTTGCATTATCATATAGTGCAGAGTGTTGTGTTTATTAGTGTATAGATACCTTGCATTATCATATAGTGCAGAGTGTTGTGTTTATTAGGGTATAGATGCCTTGTATTATCATATAGTGCAGAGTGTTGTGTTTACTAGTGAATAGATACCTTGCATTATCATATAGTGCAGAGTGTTGTGTTTATTAGTGTATAGATACCTTGCATTATCATATAGTGCAGAGTGTTGTGTTTATTAGGGTATAGATGGCTTGTATTATCATATAGTGCAGAGTGTTGTATTTATTAGGGTGCCTTGTATTATCATATAGTGCAGCGTTTATTAGAGGTTTCATGTGTATTGCCTGAGGAAACAACCAGTTTGTATGGTCGAGAAACGCGTTGTAGTGTCAAAAATAAAGCACTTTTAACCATAATTATTTCGGAAGTTGACGTATGGTTTTATCCCTCTTTGGGTGCTAATCAAGGTACATCGCAGCACTAAGATTGCATCCACAAAGCGGCCAATATTGGATTACAGCTGATATCGACAACGAGAAATCCAGGATGCAGCTGACCAACGAGTCGGATCAGTGTGCTAACCACTGTTAAGTGTTAGTCCGCAAGCTGGCACCGGTCAGAGTACAGTGCAATACCATCTGGTAAGCCTTTTTATTTTGTAAAACAACAGCACTATTTAAGAATATCTTACACTATGAGACGCCCTCTTTCTCTCTTCTGATTTAGTGTATAGATGCATTGCACTATCATATAGTGCAGAGTGTTGTGTGTACTGGTCCCCTGGCCAAAACCTACCAGTAATCCACTGCAAGCTATTTTTATCTTTTGTAGGGCTTGAAAAATGTATCAAGATGCATTCAGTCTCTGCTTCTTATCATAGGTGACAGAGATAAATCACCTCAAACTCACTTGTTCAGGGTGATTGACAGGCCCTGCTCTCATGCAATTGGTTGCCCAAGAGTAGGGGTCCAGATTGAACAACAGATCTCTTCTGCAGTCTTTAATTTATTTTGCCAGGTGGTAATTACAGTTGGACAGGTTATCTGCTTGAGAACTTGTCTGCCTTCAGGTTGGTTATCTTTTCCTGTTAGACAATCTCATCAATCTAGTTATAATGGTGAAAAAGAAAAGAGGTCTTCCTGCCTCCAGGTTGATGTGTTCTATATAATGTCACCACTGTTTGATCCATTATGCAGAGCCACCACTGATTTGCTATGTTGTGCAGAGCTACCACTGATTTGTTATTTGTGCAGAGCCACCACTGATTTGCTATGTTGTGCAGAGCTACCACTGATTTGTTATGTTGTGCAGAGCCACCACTAATTTGCTATGTTGTGCAGAGCCACCCCCGATTTGCTATGTTGTATAGAGCCACCACTGATTTGCTATGTTGTGCAGAGCCACCACTGATTTGCTATGTTGAGCCACCAGTGATTTGCTATGTTGTGCAGAGCCACCACTGATTTGCTATGTTGTGCAGAGCCACCACTGATTTGCTATGTTGTCCAGAGCCACCACTGATTTGCTATGTTGTGCAGAGCCACCACTGATTTGCTATGTTGTCCAGAGCCACCACTGATTTGCTATGTTGAGCCACCACTGATTTGCTATGTTGTGCAGAGCCACCACTGATTTGCTATGTTGTGCAGAGCCACCACTGATTTGCTATGTTGTCCAGAGCCACCACTGATTTGCTATGTTGTGCAGAGCCACCACTGATTTGCTTTGTTGTGCAGAGCCACCACTGATTTGCTATGTTGTGCAGAGCCACCACTGATTTGCTATGTTGTGCAGAGCCACCACTGATTTGCTTTGTTGTGCAGAGCCACCACTGATTTGCTTTGTTGTGCAGAGCCACCACTGATTTGCTATATTGTGAAGAGCCACCACTGATTTGCTATGTTGTGAAGAGCCACCACTGATTTGCTATGTTGTGCAGAGCCTCCACTGATCTGCTATGTTGTACAGAGCCACCACTGATTAGCATTGTTGTGCAGAGCCACCACTGATTTGCTTTGTTGTACAGAGCCACCACTGATTTGCTATGTTGTACAGCGCCACCACTGATTTGCTATGTTGTGCAGAGCCACCACTGATTTGCTATGTTGTGCAGAGCCACCACTGATTTGCTATGTTGCGCAGTGCCACCCCTGATTTGCTATGTTGTGCAGAGCTATCAATGATTTACTATGTTGTGCAGAGCCACCACTGATTTGCTATGGTGTGCAGAACCACCACTGATCTGCTATGTTGTGCAGAGTTACCATTTAGGTACGTTATACCATGCAGTAATTAACCATTATAGCTGTTATAGTTCTTATAAATCAGTGATTAATTTGCTAAACACATCACTAGTACATTTTGTTAAGCAACAGTAATGGTAGGGTATATCATTTTTTTTTTTTGAGGGAGTCATCAAAATTTGCCTTCCTCTGTGTAGCCAAAAATCCTAGCACCGGTGCTGCCTCTACTCATTACACCTCTATCACTCTCCAATTACAACACACATAATTCCATTTTCTTTTTAACTGGCAAATCACTCTCCGGCCCTGCCAAAAGCCATTCCTATCTTATATATATATGATAATGCAGACCATGCCCATGCACACACTTGAGTCACTCTTTTTTGTGCTTTTAGAGATTAAAGGGACAGTCTAGGCCAAATTAAACTTTCATGATTCAGATAGAGCATGTAATTTTAAACAAGTTTCCAATTTACTTTTATCACCAATTTGGCTTTGTTCTCTTGGTATTATTAGTTGAAAGCTTAACCTAGGAGGTTCATATGCTAATTTCTTAGACCTTGAAGCCCACCTCTTTCAGATTGCATTTTAACAGTTTTTCACCACTAGAGGGTGTTAGTTCACATATTTCATATAGATAACACTGTGCTCGTGCACGAGAAGTTATCTGGGAGCAGGCACTGATTGGCTAGACTGCAAGCCTGTCAAAAGAACTGAAAAAAGGGGCAGTTTGCAGAGGCTTAGATACAAGATAATCACAGAGGTTAAGAGTATATTATTATAACTGTGTTGGTTATGCAAAACTGGGAAATGGGTAATAAAGGGATTATCTATCTTTTAAAACAATAAAAATTCTGGTGTAGACTGTCCCTTTAAGTGGAACATTTTCATTTAAATCATGGAACTTAAAGGGAAATTAAACCCAAATTGTTTTTAAACAACTTTCCAATTTATTTCTAATATTTAATTTGCTTCCTGCTCTTGTTATCCTTTGCTGAAAGGTTTATCTAGGTAGGCTCAGGAGCAGCAAAGAACCTTTGTTAGTGACTGTACTATTATCCTAGTCCTAGCCCTTGTTTGACTGTTTGATTGTTTACTTGTTGTTTAAATTATTGCACATGGATCTATACAGCTTGTACAGTACTACTTGCATCCACCCATAGAACTGATAGTGGTAAGCGCCCATGATTAAGACTGAATGCAACCCCATCTTTATGGTAAAACACGTGAACCCCGTTGTAATTTGTTTAGTGTACATCACATTTTTAAGTATACGATTATGCTTTGATCAGTGTACCCTTTGGACTAATCTCAAATGGCTGATGCAAATCTACTCTAGACTGCTTCTTCATAACCCTGTGGTCTACGGCAGGAGTCGTGGGGGGGGGGCATGCTATTTGACAGTAGAACACAACGCCATATATTACTATTCAGATACACTTGACGGTGCCAACTTTAAAACATAACCAAATACCTACATAGGCATTAGATACAGTAGCGTGTCCTATCAGATATAGACCACAGATCAGGGGTTTATTTATATATTAATCGTGTCTCATGTTTTACATCTTATAATTTAGTAAACTCAGAATCTCACAATATTATACTCTGAAAGGGTAATACATATCAGTCTGTTCCCCTATTTCTAATATTCATACTGCATAAATATTTCAGCATAGATGTGCACACTTTGGGAACATAATAGCACTTAGTTATCTATACTTCCTACATAAACATAATAATGATCCGTATGAGGCAATTTCCTTTTCTTGTTTCATTTTACTCTCATTATTTTCCTGTTTCAGGTTTCATGATAACCCCGGTTTATGGGGTAGATTTACCATAGTGCGAGCGGACATGATACAATGTAACGTATTATATCCGGCGCACATCGATAAATGCCGACAGCATACGCTGTTGGCATTTATCATTGCATCAGCATTTCTTGTGAACTGCTGGTGCAATGCCGCCCCCTGCAAATTTGCCGATAGCAGGGGGTGTCAATCAACCCGATCATATAGGATCGGGTTGATTTCTGTCCGCTGCCTCGGAGCAGACAGGCAAGTTATGGGGCAGCGGTCTTTAGACCTCTACTTCATATCTTCTGTTTCCGGCGAGTCCAAGAGTGACCCAAAATGTTATTTTAGGGGGGGAAAATATGAGGATTTCTGGTGGTATATATCATCACAATCTTATTGTATTATAAAGCCTGTATCTATAATATATGTATGTACACTTCTATGTCCTTAATAAAAAATTTAAAATACAAAAAATACAAAAAACTCATACATAATTCTCCTCTCTTCAAGTTGAAAAATGTGAAACATTTAGTGAACGTATTAAAAGACTCAGACTGCATTTTTTTTCGTTTAGTTTTTAAATATTTCTTTTATATCAAATTTCATGATTACATCGACATTTGGCTGATACAAGTTTCAGTCTCTTAGATATAAAAGTTTTGAATAATCTTATTCATAGCTACTCTTACAAAAAGTAAAGCACAGCAAAATGTATGTTATTATTTTAGGTTTACAAAGAAGGCAATTCATAACTGATACATAACTGGTTATGACACAATTTTGTATGTAGACTGACCTCATATGTATGTCTAATCTCTGTACATAGGCATATTCACTAAACATTACATTTGGCCATATATTCACCTTCTAATAGGGCGTTACATTTTGGATAAGCATTTGAAACAGCACAATTAAAAAGGAGAACTAATTAATTTGACACATTCATAGGATATTTAAAATGTGCCTTAAAATAATTTGAATTGTCCATTTTGTTAGCAAAAGTTTCATTATTTTTTTTCTGAGCACAGAAAACCATTGAGTATTTGTATCTTATCTCCCTCTGCTTTGACCATACAAGAAAAGATGTGTAGGAGCCACTAAACTGATTAAACAATCACTGTGCATAATGTTGGTTAGGCTTTTGAAGTCTCAGGTAGGGACAACTTCACACACAAATTGGGAAAAATAAATGCCAACCTAAATTACAGAAAACTTGAGGAATATTAAATAATAAAAAATACATTGCAACGTATTTTTGGAATGCAAAATTACACATTTTATGAGGATTTTATTTATTTATATGTATGTTATTGCTACATCTAGATTTATATTTTATTTGAAACACAGTCTACTTTGCATTTCATTAGAAAAAAATGTGCACTTGTACCTTGTGGCTTGTTATCAGTGGTTAAAGGGATATGAAACAGCGCTTATTTAGTAAAACTAATATATGTCAAATCAAAGTAAACATAAAAAGTTATATATTGTGTTAAAAAAACAGCAAGCAACTAATTTGTTTTCTTGTTAAATAAGCACTTAGAAATTCTCGGTGTAGCCCCTGCCTACAGCTAAATAATTAAGCGGACATGCTGAAAATTTAAGTTGCATTCTGCCTCTTCTGAGCATGGGCCGGAGCTGATTTCCTGTTTCTCTATCTTTCACTGAATAGTAAACCACCTCAAGTTAATCTAGAAGATTTATGATTTTAAGCTAGATATGCTTCTTGTGCTTGTGTGATAGGAAGTTACGGACATTGCACAAATTAGAATGCAATGATATCTATTAAGCATAAGCCACTTCAGAGTTTGTTTGTTTTTATTAAAACAATGAAACAGACTGTTTTATATCCCTTTAAAAGACACTTTACAGTTTACAGTTTGAAAGGATGGAGAAATGTTTGTGCCAATGCTATAGATTATCAATAAGATATGATTCTTCGTATATGTTTTTGTAAATGTATGAAAATAAACATGGAATATTAGGCTTTGTTTCAATGCTTGCAGAAACATATTAGCAGATTTCATTAGAAAAAAATAATATCTGATATTGTGTACAGGAAACATGAGCCAATATTTCAAATATAAGGGTGATTATGAATGATCTATTTAAAAATAATAATAAAAAAATAAAAAAACAAGAAACAAACAAACAATATAAAACAGATATGGTATTAATTCATACACAAACTCTAACACACACACAAGGGAAGGAAAAACTCTTTGAATTTACAGCCTAGTGCATCACTCATATGGTGTTGAGGTTTCTTCATGTTATATATAAACTAACAGAGTATTGTCTATGCAACGACTTGGGTGATATTGTGGCTGTACGGCCAAAGAGCATTGTTTAATAGGAGTGACTATCTTAGTGCATAGATTTAAAGTGACATGGGGGATAAGTTAGCTTCTCTTAGAGACAGTGGCCAACTTAACAAAATGAAGTTTTACTTAGTCAACAAAAGAGACTATGATGGAATTTGGTCAGTTATAATAATTTAATGTCCAAAATAATTATATAGACAACAAAGTAAGAACAGTAGACTGGATTTACTAACAGCATCTCCAGTTAGTCACTAAAGTTCACTCAATTCTCTATTCTTAGTAAACATACTGCTTAGAGCAGTGATGACGAAAACTTGGCACTCCAGATGTTTTAGAGCTAAATTTCCAATGATGCTTAGGCACTCCACTCTGAAGTCAAGTCGAGCATCATGGGAAATGTAGTTTTGAATCATCTGGAGTGCCAAGGTTCACCATAACTGGCTTAGAGTAACAACAAACTTTGTGAGACTGGAGGGTCCAGAGAGGCACTTAGTGAAATTTAAATAAAACAATAAACAAACAGACACATGATGGGGTAGGAGTGTTTGCTAAGCAGGAATAGCTGGGGAAGACATGAGGATACACAAATCCCAAAAAACAGTATGAGGAAACTATATTTTTTTATAGGGAATTGTCAATTAATGATGAAGGAACTGACAGAAACATTTCTATTACAATTGGTATTTCATTTTCTGGACAGGATAGACAATGAACTTCAAAGGTTAAGTATTTTCTGAGAATGCAAATATAGAAGGTCAAAATATGCAGAAAATGAATGCATTGATTCTACTGCAGTTGAAAACTTTACAACACATAGTAATAAGTATATTTAAAGTCTCTGTAGGCTTTAGTTGTTACTACCAGGTAATAACATGTTAGACCCTTACTAGAACTAAATTATGTTGCAGTGTTAGAGTTCTTAGATGTATTTGCATATGTCCCAACATTTGTGACAGGTTATTAGGAACTCAGGAGGTTGATGGGGGCTTGTCACCATTTTGGGGGTGGAACTGTGTTGGGAGGGGTGGGATCAAGGGTGTTTAGTGGGAGGTTGTGGGTGTGTCTGGGTGGTCAGTGGGTGTGTCTGAACAGTTCATTGGCGTGTCCGGGTGTTCTGTTGGGCGGGACAAAGGGGAATTCTACAAATAGCGATATATGACTGTCTCAGATCAACAGCAGGACAGAATTAGGGACTATCTGTCTAACATAGGAACAGATAGGGGGTCTGTATTTATCTTAATATCTGATATGTTCTTGAGATTCTCCTGTCACAGATCTTAATTTATGCACAAACTTTATACTTTGGAATCGCCAAAGAACGTGTGAGTCATAGAATTTGAAAGTATGCCTTTATAATTACAGCCAACACAATTTTTTTCAACACACTTTGCAAAGCAAAGCCTGATTTTGTTTTGCACATCCCTAGCAGTATATTAACCCTACTTTCCTTTTATGTTATAAAAAAAAATATGTTCGGGAAAGTTACCACTACCAGATCATGGCTGCAAACATTAAATAAACATTGTACTCCAAACACTTACACATCAACAGTTTTTTCAGGCAAAAATAAATATATATTTTCAAGTAAAAACATTTTCAATGTAAATTGAAACTAATACTGTAGTATTGGGTTTTCTACTTTCCACTAATCAGCACTCTGCTTCTGTTTTACAGGTCTTTGAGTATACAAATAAACTGTTGATTTACTTAGGACAGGAATGAGAATTTTTTTTTAAAAAAAAGCACATATATTTTGAAATATCATCTTTTACATGAAACAACGAATAAAAAAAGTTGATTACAATGACCCGTTAAGAACACACAGCTTAGGACTGGAATTTGCTCTATTCAAACTTGGAATGGCAAACAAAAACAGCTTAAAGTAAACTTGTGTCCAATAAACACAACATATCTTCGCTCAACCCCCTACTAAAAGAAAACAAAGAAAAAAAGAAAAAGAAAAAAACAACTTATATAAATGGCCAAATTATACAACTGATTCAAAATCATCTAGTTTAACTAGTAACATTTTCCATAGACATCCCATGGGACATTACTTGAGAGACATACTCATTTTTGTGAAATGAAGATGTGTAAATTGGGGAGATTGTACCCACAGGCGTTGCTGTGTAACCCTGAGAGGTTACTATTGGCTGAACTGAGAAACATCCTGCATTGTGAGGATTTTGGGACTGGACAACTTCAAACGATTCTACCATATTATCTTTCAGGTAAGGGTGCACCTCGCGCTTTCCTTTTTGTCGACGGTTGCAGAACCAAACTCTGATAACCTGTTAAAAAACGGAGAAATAAATAAAATGTGAAAATTCTAAACAGTACAATATATGATATAATAATTTAATAACAAGAACCAACAGTAACTGTGAAAAATGAGGCAATTTGACAATCATCTGCAAAAAGATATTATTTATGCCATTTACCTGAAGCAGACAGCGCCAGTTTTGTTAGGCAAATACCACTAATTCAGCTTCTTGGTAATGAAGTGGTGAATTAATTTTAAAGGACCATTAAAGGGACATGAAACACATTGTTTTTTTATTTCTTGATTCAGAACATGCATTTTTAAATAACTTTCCAGTTTATTTCTGTTATCTAATTTGTTTTTGTTTTTTTTTGCATCCTTTGTAGAAAGGTATATCTAGGCAGGCTCAGAAGCTGATGATTGGTGACTGCCCATATATGCCTCATTTTTACCTTTTTTTTGTTATTTGAACTAGCTGTTCCCATAGAGACCGCCACCCACACTGTAAATATAACTAAAAAACATTTTCTGCTGAAAATATATGGAAACAGGAGATAATAGCACTAATTAATCTCCCAGTTGGGGGGGGGGGGGGGGGGGAGAGAGATTTTTGTATCCAAAATTTTAGTTTAGGCATAGATAACATCAGCAGGGATGTTTTATCTACAGACTCGAGACCATTTTTATGGGCTTGCTTTTAAAGTCAATAGGTGATGGTTTTAATGAGAAAAACTAGCCATTTCAGATACAAAAATAAACACCAAAGAACAATTTCCCATAGATTTAATACGCAGTAGGTAAAACAAGTCACTGGGTACCCATTAGAGAGAAACTCCTTTTATAATACAGTGTGAAAATCTAGGAAAAAAATCTTACATCTTTATCCATATTAAGCTCTCGTGCAAGTTGTGTCATTTCTTGAGCGCTGGGTTTGGAACATTGCATGAAGTAGCTCTCCAGCTTACGTCTCACGTGATTTTCTATGCTTGTTCTGTGCTTTCTCTTTTGAGCTTGCGGTAAGACATGACCTCTGCTAAGCACCTATAAAAGTTAGGGGAGAACATAAGAAATATGAATGTTAAAGGTGTCTGTCAATACTAAATCTTGAATACTATATACAGATCTAATTTGTAGGAATCATAATTAAAGGGACACTCAGGTTAAATTAAATTTTCATGATTCAGATTCAGCATGTAATTTTAAACAACTTTCCAATTTACTTCCATTAAAAAAAATGTGCACAGTCTTATATTTACAATTTTGGAGTCACCAGATCCTACTGAGCATGTGCAAGAACTCAGACTATACGTATATGCATTTGTGATTGGCTGATTGCAATCACATGGTACAAGGGGAGTGGAAATATACGTAACTTTGAAATTTGTTATAAAAAAATCTAATACTCATTTGAAGTTCAGACTAAGTGCTATTGCATTGTCTTGTTATCTTGCATTTGTTGATTATGCAAATCTAATATGTTGACTGGTCCTTTAAAGGGATAATAACTCCCGATATTTATTTTGTGAATCAGACAGAACATACAATTTTAAAAAAAGTTTCAAAGTTTTTTGAAGAGATACCTAGGTAGCATCGGGTGCTCTACATGGTAGGAAATACATTACATATATAATGCCCTTTTAAAGGGACATTAAACCCTATTCTTTTCTTTCATGATTCAGAGGTATTTCAATTATGTAATGTGCTTCATTCTCTTGATACCCTTTGTTGAAAAGCACACCTAGGTAGGCTCTGAAGCAGGAATGCACTACTGGGAACTAGCAACTGATTTGGTGGTTGCTCATATATGCTTCTTATTATTGGCTCGCCAGATGTGTTCAGCTAGTTCCCAGTCGTGCATTGATGCTCTGTCCATAAAGGATACCAGGAGAATTAAGCAAATTTGATAGTAAAGGAAATTGGAAAGTTGTCTATCTGAATCATGAAAGAAAAAAGAATTAGTTTTCTGTCCCTTTAATTGATACCATGACTATAGTGGGCAGAGGAAACATTACATAAATATGAATTAAGACCACAGGAGTTTTTATCTAGAGAGAAAATCAACAAAAAAGATTAAAATGATTATTTACATTTGTAAAGTATAGAGGGAAATGGAAATATATTTACAAACATAAAAACAAAATTAAAGGACACTGAACCCAATTTTTTTCTTGCGTGATTCAGATAGAGCATGCAATTTTAAACAACTTTATAATTTACTCCTATTATAAATTTTTCTTCGTTCTCTTGCTTTCTTTATTTGAAAAAGAAGGCATCTAAGCTATTTGTTTGGTTCAGTACCATGGAAAGCACTTGTTTATTAGTGGGTGAATTTATCCACCAATGAGCAAGAACAACACAGTGTGTTCACCAAAAATGGGCCGGCATCTAAACTTACATTCTTGCATTTCAAATAAAGATACCAAGAGAATGAAAATAATTTGATAATAGGAATAAATTAGAAAGTTGCTTAAAATTGCATGCTCTATCTGAATCACAATAGGAAAAAAATTGTGTTCAGTGTCCCTTTAATTAAAAGATATATATATATATATAGAGAGAGAGAGAGAGAGAGAGAGATAGACAGACAGATATAGAGAGAGTGATAGACAGACAGATATGACTATTTAACAACACTGTTTCTCAGATTTAACCACTTACTTCTTGCAGATCAGCATTAGTCTCCACCTCATGCAGCCAGTCATTAAGAAGAGGTTTAAGCTTACACATATTTTTCATGCTTAACTGAAGAGATTCAAATCGACAAATTGTAGTCTGACTGAATGTTTTACCTGTAGGACGGACAGATAAATAAAACCCAGTGAGATGATTTAATGGGTTACACAACATAAGTTTTTTTTTCACATTGTATAAATTGATTTACTGTAATGCTAGATAGTAATATTGTTTTTTTTTATTAATCATTTTAAGTCCCTTGGTGAAAAAAGCTACAACTGTCAGAGCTAAAGTGGAATATAAAATTGTTAACTCCTTATTTAGTTCCCCGTGATCAGTTTTACCTGCTGAAGTGTATTAAATGGTTTAAAATTTGAGATACCTTTATTTTAGTATTTTAAATGTTTTTTGCCTAGGTCATCCCCACATATACAACAAAAATCAATACTTAAGTATTAACTATAGAAAAGCTATGAAAACATAGCCAGCTATTCAAATGACCCGCCCAGTGGGGGTAGTAGGGATAAGTAATAAAATGTTCATTTTCAGTTGTTCTATCTATGTATTGGGCTTTAGTATACAGACAAGGAAGCATCTGTGTGTACAGAAAATAATGAAATATGGAGATCATATATCCCTGCTACTTTAGCCCACTTTAATTGGTTGTGGTGTAAAACAACAAAGACAGTTATTTCATATACAAAAATGAACTCAAAAGAGCAATTTATCATGCATTTTATACTCTGCTGGAGTTATGACAAGACACTGAAACATATTAAAGGGAAACAATTTTAGAGTACACTGTCCCTTTAACTCCAAGGATGACTGAATTCCTTCCCAATAAATTTGATAGAATAAATGGTGTATATTGCATAAAAATTGTGCCATTTAATATGGATATGTTCAGTTAAAAGGACAGTCAACTCCAAGTTTTTTATTGTTGAAAAAGATAGATAATCCCTTTATCACCTTGTATCCAAAGCTCATTTGACACCCCCCCCCATCACATGGCTACTTATTTATTATCTATTTACTTGCATTTAAGCCAGTTAGTGCAGTGTCAGGCACAACTCCACAGGAGAGAGCACAATGTTAGCTAATATGACTCACGTGGATAAGCAGCATCTCCTTGTGAAAATAAAATAAAAAAGCGTGTGATAGGAATCTGCTTGCAGTGGCTTAGAAACAGGCAGACATTTAGAGGTTTAAATGTTATAAAGTATATTAATATAAAAATGTTGGTTGTGCAAATCTGGGGAATGGGTAGTAAAGGGATTATCTATCTTGTTGATTGTCCCTTTAATAATATGTAAAATGAGATTAACCTATTGTATTGTTTTTGTTATTACCAACTAAGAACAAACTTTTTACAGACAAATCTACTTCACTTACCATAAAGAACCCCGAGGGCGTAGCCTACGTCTGCTTGGGTGAAACCGAGGGTTATTCTTTTATGTTTTAATTCCTTAGCAAACAATTCCATTTCTCCGTTGGACTCCACATCCTGAAGGATAAAATAATATGTAAATGAATTATGACAGCTAAATATACAGTGTGAATTGTTCAGTTTAACATTAACACGTGTAAAAGGAGACACTCAATAAAAACTACCAAGAAAATTGTTAATAGGCTATAGACAAAACACATGACAACTTGGTTTATAAATAAAATGCTTTTTTATTTCAACATTTTATTTTTAAACACACCTTTTTACTTTGCAGGGTTTAAACAACTAGTTAAAGGGATAGAAAGGTGAAATTGAAGTGTGCATTGGTACATTTCAATTTTATATAGAAGCATATTTGCAAAATACTTCCTTTAACAAAAATGCTTCTAGTAATAGTTATTGCTATTTTCCCCGGCATATGCATATATGCTGTGAGGGACTGTGCACCAGTATTCAAGAACAGTGGTGTGTATTGTGTCTGCGAAGACTTTATTTGTGATATATAAGCCACTGTTCGTTCTCTGAGCTTGAATACTGGTGCACAGGACCTCCCAGCATATGTGCGTATGCTGTTGGAAACCATTAATGACTTTTACTAAAAGCAATTTTAGTAATGAAAATGTATTGCAAAAATTCATTTATGCACATTTCAAGTGTGACCTTTCTACCCCTTTAAGGTTACACAATATACTTCCTCTCCTAAAAAAGAAAGGGCTTGAGATCCAATCAGATGAGACATTTGTAGGTACCCACCAATCACTAATCATGTCCTTCTTAAAGGGACATAAAACAGATTTTTTTTTTTTCTTTCATGTTTTATTTTTTATTTTTAAAGTCTCTAAATTTACTTCTGTTCTCAAATTACTTTTGCTGTAGATATCTAGATAGCTAGCGTGCACATATCTGGAGCACAACATGACTGGAAAGTGTTGCCATATAGTTATGTGTAGTGTGATAGGAGCGCCTAAAGGTGGATTCCTGCTGCTAAAAAAGTTCTTCCCTCAAAGAGAACTAAATGGTGGATAAGAAGAAAAAATGGGGTTTATTTAGCAGCGCTAAAAAAAGCTAGGAAATGATGATACCAATCTAATTTATGTTTTTTACAATCTATTTTATTTAAAAATTCTTATAACACATAAAAACAACAGCAAATGCTTTTCCTAATTAATAAAGGGACGTCTCCCTTATACAACACTTATAAAAACAGACTAGAACCATATAATCCTAGAATTTCAGGTATAAAGGAATTAATTCTATAGATAACATATGGCAAGCAACAAATTTCTAAGATAAATGGTGAATTAAATATTTAAAAGGCACAAATGTATCAATCCTAATAGCTTTACAGTTCTTCAGTAACAAATTCAGTTATAAAGTTACACAGTTACTTTCCTTGGACATATAATTGGCTCAGGTGTGCTGGATAGTTAAAAAGGAAAGTGTTGCCATATAGTTCCCATGCTAATGTATAACATTGTTGCAAAACTGGTGCCATTAAGTGCTATAGAACACGTGCACACTTATAAATTTAACTTCCTGCTTTTCAATGAAGAAAACAAGAAAACAAAGACAATTTGATAACTGAAGTAAATTAGAAAGTTGTTTAAAATTGTATGTTTTATCTAAATCATGAAATATTTTGGGGTTTTTTATGAATGGCACAGAAGCACTTTGGGCGCTATCTGTCAATCTTTCTGTCTATCGATCTATAGACACAAGCACAAATTTAAAGGGACACTGAACCCAACTTTTTTTCTTTCGTGATTCAGATAGAGCATGCAATTTTAAGCAAGTTTCTAATTTACTCTTATTATCAATTTTTCTTCATTCTCTTGCTATCTTTATTTGAAAAAGAAGGCATAAGCTTTTTTGTTCAGTATTCTGGACAGCACTTTTTTTATTGGTGGATGAATTTATCCACCAATCAGCAAGAACAACCCAGGTTGTTCACCAAAATTGGTCTGGCATCTAAACTTACATTTTTGCATTTCAAATAAAGATACCAAGAGAATGAAGAAAATGTGATAATAGGAGTAAATTAGAACGTTGCTTAAAATGTCATGCTCTATCTGAATCACAAAAGAAAAAATATAACACTAGCAATAAATGTTTATCAAAAATTAATTATATAATATTGCACCTCATATTTAAAGCAGGGTTAATTTGGTTACATTTTACTACATTTACTCCGAGAATCAGGATTGTATCACAGATCAAGTTATAAGAGAAAACAACAAATAAATTCAGTTTTGTGCCGTTTCAGCACCTTGGAGAGGGCATTAAAGAAACGAATGAAGGTTGGAACTCTATAATGTTTGTATGCGATGAGTGCAATGGTTCTTTTTCGCCAAATCTCTGGGTAACATTTTATTTTCCTATTTAGCTGGGATCTACTAGATCTATTGAAGCAACTGTTATAGCTGAAGAATCAATCCAATACATTTATTATGTTTCAGAATGCAAACTAGATAAGGGGTCCATATATATATATATATATAGTGTATCTAATGTTTTTTTCTACAGAAATCCAACATTTAAATGCTTCTATCTATGGTAGTTTAGAAGATACATTATTTGATAAAATGTGGGGTTCTATAAGCACACACCTATTGGCTGAGTAATAGAAAGTGCTCAGTTAACTTATTACATTCCACTTATTATTTTAATTCTGCTTAAATATTTTGATTTATTTTAAATGTATGGTACTCACCTCATCGCTTTCATTGGAGACAGCTCCATCCACGGTAGGTATACCGGTAATACTGCTTGGGGTACCGCTACAGCGCTCATTGGGAACGTTGTTTGGCCCAGTAAAAGGCTCATTCCCTTGTGTGCTGGAGGAACTACTGTTAGTGCTACTACACCGACTGTTATCCAAGCTTGAGATCCCACTCTCACATGAGGAGTTGGGGCTTTGGTTGGAGGTACCTTGGTAATTTTGTGGAGTCCCTGACACAGTTACAAATCCAGGGAAAGTTTGGCTAGGCAGAGGGTTGCTTGATGTTGGGTTTCCACTAGTAGCGATGCCAGGCCAGAAGGTGTTCCAGGGGTGGCTGTAGTATGGTCCGGATGGTAGGTTGGATGGGGGGGTATATTTGGACTCCGGAGACTCTGTTTTCACTTCTGCGTCGAGAGCTCTTTTTATATATCTTCGATTGTCCCCTGAGTTGGAGATAATCCCCCTAACCAATTGCCCCGCGCTTTGGTTGTCTGTCTGGTTACCATGGTCAAGCGACGGCAAGGTGTTCCACTGGATTACCTGAGATGAGCTCTCTCCCGTAGATTGAGACCCCAATTCTCCATATTCGGATTTCATTGGGGCGAAAGGAAAAAATGTTTGTCCGGGGATGCCAGGATAAGTTGCAATGTTGAATTGGTGGTTACCATCTTGGATGAGTCCTGCTCCATGAGCAAACGCAGGGAATGGTTGCTGGCTGTACATTGTTTGAAGAGTCTGGTTGACTATGGATCTCTTTTGAGATTGATCTTCAACACAGTCACCGATCAAGAGCCACCCATATCATAAAATAAGAAAATTGCGTTCAGAGTGGACACCTTGAGTGGAGAAGACCGTTTTGAAGATTTTAGGTGCTCTGTAAAAGTTCAAGTAGAAGAAAGTTGTAAATCATAAAACCTCTGATTCAGTGATAGGCGACACTCAATGAGCTAGGGAGGTATTAGTCTACCAAAGTCTCTGCAAACATTACCTCTTCACTAAAGTAAGAGTGCATTTTACAATGGGGGTCAGGTTGAAAAGCTCCTCCTCCAATGGGATCTACAAACACCCTGAGGTGTCTATGGAAATTGACCTTCACAGCTATTGGACCATTTTAAATAAAAGGCTCCCCACGGGTCACCATGATGAGAGTGTGTGGCGGTGGGGGAGGGGCAAACTGTAAATTTTGTTGTAACCAGTTTAATCCTTTTGAACCTGCATCAATTTCTATGAAACTTGGAAAATAGATTTAAGAAATAATGTTAAAGTCTACTGTTATTTTTGCACATATAGTTTAAAATATATTACATTTTTAAGACATTCCAGTCCTAAATTATTATTATTTTTGTATGCTGGTAAAGGTATATCCATATCCCTACCTTTCAATTTGTTTTCAAACTTTAGATATTTGCTGCACTTTTATGTTCATATAGAAAATTAGCAAGTCCCAATAAATTACTTTTTAAGGTGTTAATATTAACACAAAAATTAAATAAAACCCCAGTTGGACACTTTAACAGCTATCTTAACCCAGATTTTGTTTTTCAAGCTATTAGATGCAATAAACCAATTAGTACACATGTATTTTTCAGTTTTCCTGCAACCTCTACATATTTGTCTATGTAATATTTAGAGATTGTGTCTCACAAGGATCTGTTAAAGTAAATATCATTACAATCACTGACACCCCACAGGTTCATGGTTGCTTAAACACAAATGTTTTTTTTCCCTACTTCTAGTGCGTCTATAAATTATTCTAAATTACAGTAATTGAATGTTCAACATCTATTTAAACACAACAAAAATACAAAGTTTCAATTGTGTCTTTTATCATACAGCTGCAACTAGTATTTAAAGGGACACTGAACCCACATTTTTTTCTTTCGTGATTCATATAGAGCATGCAATTTTAAGCAACTTTCTAATTTACACCGATTATCAATTTTTCTTCGTTCTCTTGCTTTCTTTATTTGAAAAAGATAGCATCTAAGCAATTTTTTGGTTCAGAAACATGGAAAGCACTTGTTTATTGGTGGGTGAATTTATCCACCAATCGGCAAGAACAACTAAGTTTGTTCACCAAAAATGGGCCGGCATCTAAACTTTCATTCTTGCATTTCAAATAAAGATACTAAGAGATTGAAGACAATTTGATAATAGTAGTCAATTAGAAAGTTGCTTAAAATTGCATGCTCCATCTGAATCAAAAAAGAAAAAAATTGCGTTCAGTGTCCCTTTAAGGGACATAACCCCCACATTTTTTAATTTTATAATTCAGAGCATACCATTTTAAAAAAACAACTTTCCAAATTATGTTTATCATCAAATTTGCTTCACTCTTTTGGTATCCTTTGTTAAAGGAGCAGCAATGGACTACTGGGAGCTAGCTGAACACACCAGGCCAGACAATGACAAGAGGCATATATGTGTAGCCACCAATATCAGCAGCTGGCTTACAGTAGTGTATTGCTACTTCTGAGCCTACCTATATATGCTTTTCAACAAAGGCTACCAATTAAATAAATTGAATTAGATAATAGAATTGGAAATGTGTTTACATTGTTATGCTCTTTCTTAATCTGAAAGACAAATAACTATTTTACTGTGATAGCTCTGGGTATTTGAAAAGTCTATGAGGATATGAGGGCTGTATACAAACAGAACAAATCTTGTGATAAGGAATATGCACATTATGTTGGATGCATTATTATACGTTTGCTTTTCTCTAAAGTCAAGTCAGATATTTTTGTCATACAGATAGTGAACCACAGATTGTTGAGGCGTGCAGATAAGAGATTATATTACAGCTAATTAATGCTATTTCCTCTTTTTCAAATCTTGAAATAATTATCATAGAATTGGAGTGAATTTGCCATTAGGGAATATAAAGCAGTTAGTTACTGCCATATAAGTGAGGCAGCTTATAATCAAGATTGTTGGTTGCATGGGGGGAGGGGGGGGGGTCTGATCTCTAGTTGTGGGACTAAAATCAAATGCATGGTCCCTGTAGCCCAAATTGTGTTAGATGAGAACTTTAAAGAAACTGGACAATCAAAGTTAAAGGGACAGTCTAAGCCAAAATAAACTTTCAGGATTCAGATAGAGCATGTCATTTTAAACAATTTTCCAATTTACTTTAATCACCAATTTTGCTTTGTTCTCTTGGTATTCTTAGTTGAAAGCTTAACCTAGGAGGTTCATATGCTAATTTCTTAGACCTTGAAGGCCACCTCTTTTCAGAATGCATTTTAACAGTTTTTCACCACTAGAGGGTGTTAGTTCACGTATTTCATATAGCTAACACAGTGCTCGTGCACGTGAAGTTATCTGGGAGCAGGCACTGATTGGCTAGACTGCAAGTCTGTCAAAAGAACTGAAATAAAGGGGCAGTTTGCAGAGGCTTCGATACAAGATAATCACAGAGGTTAAAGGTATATTATTATAACTGTGTTTGTTATGCAAAACTGGGGAATGGGTAATAAAGGGATTATCTATCTTTTAAACAATAAAAATTCTGGTGTAGACTGTCCCTTTAAACTTTCATGATTCAGATAGACCATGGAATCTTAAACACAGGTCCAATTTACTTATTATTAATTTGCTTCGTTCTCTTGATATGATTTGTTTAAAATCATACCTAGATATGCTCAGGAACAGCAATTCACTACTGAAAGCTACTTGCTGAATGATTGGTGGCTGAATGTAACGGCCTCTTGTCATTCTTCCCAGTGTGTTCAGCTAACTCCTAGTAGCATTGCTGCTCCTTCAACAAAAGTTACCCGGAGAATGAAATGCATTGATAATGGAAGTAAATTGGAAAGCAGTTTAAAAAGGTATGTTCTATTTTTTGAAAGTAAATATTGGGTTTAATGTCCCTTTAAATATGTGTCCAGTGTGATACTCCCCCCCCACCATTAAGCCATCTATATATGTAATTGACACTACAGGTCCCCATCTTGACAGTTAAATGCTAAGTAATACACAGGGCCGGCTCAACAATGGGACCAAGTGGGTCCAAAGGACCCAGGCAGCACTTCAGTGAGCAACAGTCAGACCCAGATCACTCCTCTCCTCTGTCTCTGTGGGGTAAATCACAGACTCCCAACAGTATAACCGTATAATGCAGAAAGGCACAGAACTGGTTAGGGGTGACATTCAATGTGGGGACAAGTGCATCTCTTCCGAAACTTCTTTCCTACTTATAGCACAATTGTGCATAATAATTGGTTGCATGCAGGTAGGCAGGCTTAGTAAGGTCAGCAGTCAGGCTAGTAGGTTGATATGCTAATCAGTAACTTCTCAGGAGAGCCAGTTCATTCTCAGACCCAGGCAGCACAATATCCTGAGCCAGCCCTGGTAATATAACATATCAGATGTCTCCTGAAACTCTCATTACGCCAACAATATGGCCAAGCAAGTACTTAAGTCAGATATTTGACCTCTGTTGCCCCAAATTTTAGTTTCATACCCAAGTGAGACCTCAGATCAGACCGGGTATGATGATGTCTGCATCTCATTGTTCATCTTCCTGGAGACGCCGCCCTATCTAAGGACTAGACGATGAGTGGAACTCTAATTATTGCTCCCACTTGCACGCTAACTGTGCTCGACTTTGGATTTTTGCATGCATTGGATACCACGTGTATTACAAGTTCAAAGTAAAAAGTGTTCGCTTGCGCACTAACCCAACGAGCGCAATATAACTAAGTTACAAAATCGCGTTTGTGTTAACGTATTGTACCATAGACTTTATGGAGAGCGAAAAGTTGAAAAAAACACCCTATTCACATGCAAACCCGATCGCATTTTCTCAAGTATGCTAACCCAACATGAAATATGAATATTTCACTTTCTAATGTTCGTCACATAGAAGAATATGTTTTATTTATTCACAAATACATCTTTCTATATATACACAGTATATATCTGTTTTTGGTAATATATATATATATATAAAATATTATATATAGGTATTGGAATATTCAGATATATATGTAGGCATATTAATACTTATGAAATTTCTCCATGTTAGAACATTGGAATGTTAAATATTTACAGTTTAAACACAGTATAACATTTTACTAAATATGAATATTGTTTAAACATGCTTCTAAATGTTTTAAGCTACTTGACTGCAAAGGGCTCCAATGGACTGATATATGTCTATATATGTATACATATGTGTTTATGCGTCTGTGTTTTACAGTATATTTACAGTACATATATCACATTACAATGTTCCTTCACAGGACAATATCATTTTTATTCTTATATATTTCTCTATATAGGTGTATATCTATTCCTAAAGATATATAGGTATAGATATGTATTTTACATGAACAGTATTATATATATATTTAATAATAAAAAGTAGATTATTTTCTATGTCAAGAACATAGGAATGCAAAATGTGTTTAGTGCATTTACGTTCCACGATTTAGATCTTAACGCATGAAAAATTAGTATTCTTAAGGTGCTTTATTAAAATATTACATAAAAAATATTTTTAAAAAAATTAATAAACGTTATTAAATATATAGAAACATATGGATTATTTATAATTTTTTTTACAGTATGTTTAATAATCAGTGTCATTATAGGTGTAACTGTACTTTTAAATGTATTTTTTTATTTTATTTGTGCTACTTTTTATTAGAGCGGAACAGTTAACCAGAGTTTTGACGTTGTGGTAGCCCAACGTGCGTTTAATTTAATTGCTCTCAATCAAACACGTTTACTTTCAACTTGTAAAACGTGCACTAATTCAGACGCAAGCAAAAACCCGCAATAAACCCGATATCACTCGCACACACAACTGTTAGCGTAATCTATCCCTAAGGTGGATCTTGGATACCTTCTGCATTGCGGGTAGGGAAGGAGACCTTATTACTCTCGACCATAGAAATATTTAAGAAGTCCCCTCATTTAAAAAAGCAATGTCCCACCATTTAAATAAAGGTTTCCATGTCAATATATTGTCATAGTAATATAATATATCATATAACAATCACTAACCTAATTTTGTTGTGTTGCTGATTGATTGCAGGACTCATAGAACCCATGTTTTTAGGTGAATGGATGGTTTGGGTACAACTATTTTATGTTTATTGTTTTGTTTTTTTTTGATAAAAAAAAAATATAATATATATATATATATATATATATATATATATAATTTTTTTGTTGTTGCTAGGAGCATAAACGTAGTTACAATTTGTTAAGCCACCCATCTAAGAAATTATAATGTTGTGTAGTTTTAAAATGTATCCAATATTTTTATAGTAAGAGATTTTAGACCTGTTTATTTCCTGTATAAATTGCAAGATGTTGCACAGTGACAAAATGAAGATATTGAATCTTGTAATTTTCAATTATTAAAAGGGACAGTCTACTTGAAAAGTGTTATTGTTTAAAAAGATAGAAAATCCCTTTATTACCCATTCCCCAGTTTTGCATAACCAACACTGCAGACAGCCCCCTTATCTCAGTGGTTTTTTTTTTTACAAAGTTGCATTTTAGCCAATTAGTGCTGGTTCCTGCATAACTATTATCATTCCCCACATGATATATATATTGTACACCTAACAAAAAGTTTAAATACATATTTGGAAGTAAAGCCAATCAGACCAAATAATTACACAAAACAGAGTTTATTGATAAACATCCACTTGCAAATAAACAAAACCTTTTTTAACCCTTTAAGGACACAGCTTTCAGTTTGCTCAATTGTTTTATGACGGAAAGATTCCGTCATATGTCCTTAAGAGGTTAAATGCTGCAAAAAAAATGCATGCAAAACCATCACCTAAGCTTTTATATTAACATTGGATCTTAGTCACAGAATATGGCCATATTCTGCTTAGCCAGTCACCAACTTACAAGGTGTCCCCCAAAGGTGACTGGTCCTAACACTGCGGTCATTTGCCTTTATGGGCAGAATCATTCCTGCTTTTTCTCTCTATAGTAGAATGAGACTCCCTGGCTTCATATACAATTCCAATAGACAATCTTGAGTACACCTGAGCTTGAGTGGGGCGCTTAGAAGATGGCCAGTCTCCATTTTTTTATACAACAGAGGAAAAAGTGGCCCAGACTATATATACCTGAGAACTTGTATTTACTTTAGTGAAGAGATCCATAGGATCTCAGTGTTTGCTGGGTGTGTTGTTGTTAACCTTCTACTTCTCAAACTCTAGGTCCAAACAATCAGAACTGAGTTGTGTTTCTTCTTTGTTTCCAATTAAAGGGACATTCCAGTCAAAATTTAAATGCACATAGATTTATTACATCTTTGAATAGAAACATATTTACAATATACAGGTATTGGCAAAAATGCTTCTAGTAAAAGTTATCACTGTTTTAGTGTTAACATATTCTCTGCACGTGCATGTGAAGCATAGCTAGATATTGTCACTGCACCCACATTTTAAATACTGCAGCTGCTCAGATTATCACTGGGGCTTGTATCATGTCAGCAATTAACAAATTTAATTATTACCAGATGGTACAAGCACCTTAGGCTCTCTGAGCAAGTACTGTGTTTAAAATGCTGGTGCACGTTGCATATGTAAATACTCTTTTAAAACAGCTATAGCTTTTATTAGAAGAATTTTTGCTAATACATGTATATTACAAAAATGCTTCTGTTCAATACCGAAATACATTCATGTGGTTTCCAATTTAGGCTGGAATATCCCTTTAAATTAGATGAGCCTCCATTTGAATTTGTAAAACCTCTAAAATTACTTGTACAGTAAAACAAAAATATATTCTCATGATTAATTTTGCCCCATTTTCTAATTCTCAGAACTTGATATGTACCATGCTGACTTTTCAAGGCTGACCCTGCTACATAGCTGTCAATTGGTTTTATCAGATAAAAACTGAAAAACAATTCACTTTATACTAATTTATTATGACTGGGACTAGCCTTGTTGTCTGTTGACTAAAGCCCTGATTGGCTCCTCCAAAAAAATGTTCCTTTATAGGGACATGGAACCCAAATTTTTTATTTCATGATTAAGATCGAGAATACAATTTTAAACAACATTCCAATTTACTTGTATTATTTAGCTTGCTTCATTCTTTCAATATCCTTTCTTGAAGAAATAGCAATGCACATGGGTGAGCCAGTCACGCGAGTCATCTATGTGCAGCCACCAATCAGCAGCTACTAAGCATATATAGATGATATGCTTTCCAACAAAGGATATTAAGACAATGAAGCAAAATAGATAATAGAACTTAATTGGAAAGTTGTTTCAAATTGATTGCTCTTTCTAAATAATGAAAGAAAAAAAATTGTGTTTCTTTTCCCTAAGTGTAGCGCAAAGCCACAGAAAATCCACCTGAAACTGGTATTCAAATGGATTGGAAGGGACTTGAATTTGAAAACTCAGCAAAATAAATCATGTTAGATACTTTGTATGGCTCTTTTAATTGGTTGGAATAGACCACACAGAGTTTCTTGGTTCGTTCTCTTCCTGTTCACACTGACTGAGATTAGTTACCAAATACAGCCCAAGGCACCGGAGGAGAGATCATGTGCCTGCCGTCAGGATTCAGACTTTCTCTTACACAAACTCACGTTTCTATTTGATATCTGAATTGAGTCTTCCTCAGTCATGGTAATTTACATTCAATGGATTTAATGTAATGTGCCATTAGCAATGAATTTTCAGCACTTTATTCAGCTACGGCTTCAGTCATAAACATACACTAACTAAAACCCCTTTAACTTTCTAATGTTAATTTCCCCATCTAAAAATGGAAATAAGTCTCTTTTGGCATTTACAAAGGTCCTTTAATAGGTGCCATAATTTCAAGTGAATGTATTTAAAGGGACATTTAAAACAAACATTGCTATCATTTACCTTAAACATGTAAATTCTTGTTTGTGTACAACGACTACTGCTGTATGTTATATTGTTCAGAAATTGACTTGCAAACATAATGGTAGACTGGGACATATATCCACAAGAATGAAAAGGTTTCAGTAAAGGGACAGTCTACTCCAAAATTGTTAATTGTTCAAAAAGATAGATAATCCCTTCATTCCCCATTCCCCAGTTTTGCATATCCAACACAGTTATATTAATATACTTTTTACATCTGTTATTGCTTTGTATCTAAGCCTCGGCAGACTGCCCCCTGATCACATGGCTAGTTATTTTCTATTGACTTGAATTTTAGCCAATTAGTGTTGTGTCCTGCACAGCTCCACAGGAGAGAGCACAATGTTTTCTGTGGTGAAAAGCTAATAAAAAAAGCATGTGATAAAAGGCTGTTTGCAGTGGCTTAGAAACAGGCAGAAATGTAGAGGTTTAAATGTTATAAGGTATATTAATATAACAATGTTGGGGAATGGGTAGTAAAGGCATTATCTATCATTTTAAACTATAACAATTTTGGTGTTGACTGTTCCTTAACTAGTACAGTGACATCAGTATTTAAACTTATATGATAGTGCATGACATTTTATACAGCTTTCCAATTCACTTCCATCAAATTTGCTTAATTCTCTTGGTGTCCTTTTTTAAAGAGTAATCCTATGTGAGTTCAGGAGTGTGCACGTGTCTTTAGCCATCAGGAAGCAGTGTTTGCAACATCGTTTACAGTAATGTTATACATAGTTGCAAACACTGCTCCTAAGCTCCTTCCAGCCTTCCTAAATGTATTCTTTAATAAAGGATACCAAAAAAACAAAGCAAATTTGATTAGAGAAGTAAATTAGAAAGTAGTTTAAAATTGTATGCTCTGTCTAAATCAATAACGACTTTAAAAGGGACATGAAACCAAAGATTACAACAATTAACTTATATTATCTAATTTGCTTTATTCTCTTGGTGTCCTTTGCTGAAGAAAAAGCAGTGCACATGGGTGAGCAAATAAGAGGTGCAGCCACCAATCCGCATCTGTGGTTTTAAAAGTTCCTTTATAGCACCTGTAGACATGATACACTATGTGATATATGGTTCAAAAATGACTTATTTTCCTCTATGGGGGCCAAATGATCAAGCTCCGAATGGAGTTTTATGCCTTTGTTTCTGTGCGAGCCTTCTAAAGACCGCTGCTCCATAACCTGTTCGCCTGCTGTGAGGCTGCGGACATCAATCTGCCCAATCCTATACGATCGGGTTGATTGACACCCCCTGCTAGCGGCCGATTGGCCACGAATCTGCAGGGGGCAGCATTTCACAAGAACTGCTGGTGTAAAGATAAATGCAGACAACGTATGCTGTTGGCATTTATCGATGTGCGGCGGACATGATGCGCTACATCGTGACATGATACGCTACATCGTGACATGATGCGCTACATCGTGACATGATACGCTACATCGTGACATGATACGCTACATCGTGACATGATACGCTACATCGTGACATGATGCGCTACATCGTGACATGATACGCTACATCGTGACATGATACGCTACATCGTGACATGATGCGCTACATCGTGACATGATACGCTACATCGTGACATGATGCGCTACATCGTGACATGATACGCTACATCGTGACATGATACTCTACATTGTGACATGATACTCTACATTGTGGCATGATACGCTACATCGTGACATGATACGCTACATCGTGACATGATACGCTACATCGTGACATGATGCGCTACATCGTGACATGATACGCTACATCGTGACATGATACGCTACATCGTGACATGATACTCTACATTGTGACATGATACTCTACATTGTGGCATGATACGCTACATCGTGACATGATACTCTACATTGTGACATGATACTCTACATTGTGGCATGATACACTACATCGTGACATGATACGCTACATCGTGACATGATACGCTACATCGTGACATGATACGCTACATCGTGACATGATACGCTACATCGTGACATGATACGCTACATTGTGACATGATACTCTACATTGTGGCATGATACGCTACATCGTGACATGATACTCTACATTGTGACATGATGCGCTACATCGTGACATGATACGCTACATCGTGACATGATACGCTACATCGTGACATGATGCGCTACATCGTGACATGATACGCTACATCGTGACATGATACGCTACATCGTGACATGATGCGCTACATCGTGACATGATACGCTACATCGTGACATGATGCGCTACATCGTGACATGATGCGCTACATCGTGACATGATACGCTACATCGTGACATGATGCGCTACATCGTGACATGATGCGCTACATCGTGACATGATACGCTACATCGTGACATGATGCGCTACATCGTGACATGATGCGCTACATCGTGACATGATACGCTACATCGTGACATGATGCGCTACATCGTGACATGATACGCTACATCGTGACATGATGCGCTACATCGTGACATGATGCGCTACATCGTGACATGATACGCTACATCGTGACATGATACGCTACATCGTATCATGTCCGCCCGCACTTTAATAAATCGGCCCCTAAGAACTCAAATGACTTTAAAATGTCCTCTTTTAGAGACAACAAAAAAAAAAGCGATTCTACGTCCTTTCAAATGAGAAAATTTGTAAACTATTACACCAAATGAAATGGCCGTCACTTTGCTTCAAATGAAATAATGATTGTTGTTTCAAAATATATTTTGTTAATTGTTGTCTTTCATGATTCAGATAAAGCTTTCACTTTACGTTTTACCTTCAGTATCAAATTTGCTACATTCTCTTGGCGTCCTTTGTTGAAGGAGCAGCAATACACCACTGGGAGCTAGATGAACTCATCGGGTGAGCCAATAACAAGAAGCATATATGCGAAACCAAAAATCAGCAGCTAGGTCCCAGTAGCGCATTGCTGTTCCTTAGCCTATATGTGGTATGCTTTTCCAACTAAGCCTACAAAAAGAATGAAGCAAATTAGATAATAGAAGTAAATTGCTAAGTTGTTTAAAATTGCATCATGTTCTACTTGACTCATGACAGATTTCTTTTTGGGTTTCTTAATCCTTTGATATAACCAATACATAAGTACTGAGATTGTTAGTATATGTGGGGAAACAGTAGGCAAAAGTAAATAGTGTGTGTGTATATATATATATATATATATATATATCATATAATACACTTACACACACACACTATATATATATATATATATATATATATATATATATATATATATATATATATATATTATATACATATATTATATATACACTTACACACACACACTATATATATATTATATACATATATTATATATACACTTACACACACACACACACACACACACACACACTATATATATATTATATACATATATTATATATACACTTACACACACACTATATATATATCTATATATATATATTATATACATATATACATATACATATATACATATATTATATATACACTTACACACACACACTATATATATATTATATACATATATTATATATACACTTACACACACACACACACTATATATATATTATATACATATATTATATATACACTTACACACACACTATATATATATTATATACATATATTATATATACACTTACACACACACTATATATATATATCTATATATATATATATTATATACATATATTATATATACACTTACACACACACTATATATATATATATATATAATATATACACTTACACACACACTATATATATATATATATCTATATATATATATATTATATACATATATTATATATACACTTACACACACACTATATATATATTATATACATATATTATATATACACTTACACACACACTATATATATATATACATATATTATATATACAATTACACACACACTATATATATTATATACATATATTATATATACACTTACACACACACTATATATATATATATATTATATACATATATTATATATACACTTACACTATATATATATATATATATATATACATATATATAGAGACAAAAGATAAATGAACCAGTAGAAAGAATCCACTGAATCACTCCCAGGCGCTCACTGTCAAATAAAGCAATGCCACCAGGTATATATTCTATACCCAGCACCTCATAGAGGTATATATATTTTTAGTAGGTAGTGTCCAGCTGCCAAAACCCAAAAGGAATAGAGGAGACCTATCACTCCTCAAAAAAGGAACATAAAAAGAAAGGGACAGGGTGGCGCAGACCACTCAAACTAAAAATATATAATATATATAATAAGTAAATATATAAAAATATAAAAATATATACATATATATATATACATATACACATACATACATATTATCATACATCTATTTTGAGAATTATTGAGATATAATTTAAGGGGTAATCAGAATTAAAAAAAAGTTATTTAAAATTACATGCTTTATCTCAATAATTAATTTTTATTTTACTGTCCTTTTAAAGCTATGAAAACAATATGGTATAGAAGAGTTTACAATCCCAGGGTGGGTGTGGGATATTTGTACTCAAATGTTCATTTACAATTGCACTTGCTTTTGTGTAATCAGACAGTGATAAGATAAGGAGGTCCTAGTGTGTAGAGAGAAAAGATAAGGATGTCTACTCTCCATACAGGCCCAGTCCATTTATAGGGGTTGTGGTTTCAACAAGCAAAAACAGCTAGTCCAAATACCAAACATAAACCTAAAGGGGCAATTTCCCATACATTCTATACTCTGCAGTTAGTATAACAAGTCATTGTAAACACGTTAAGTGGAAACCAATTTTACAGTTCACTGTTTCTTTAATACCTCTGGTAAACCCTGTAGGTACATTGCAGCCTTTTTTGTCAGCCAGTAGGTTAACACCCATTGAGTAAATTGCATTTCACTAAAGGGTTTAATGACCCTGCATTGTTGAATTTAACAGGATATACAATACTGGATCAGCCTCACCACTGTCTGATTGCTGTGCAGTGCAGAAGGAATTAGAAGTCTGCAATGGGTAAAACCTATGCAACTTGAAATTGTTTGTGGCAAGAGGTTACAATTTAAAGCTGGAGGAAAGGAGATTTAATCTCCAGCAATTTTAAAAAAAAATTCACTGTAAAAATTGTGGAACTCATTGCCTAAGTAGGTAGTGAGTGCCAATACCTTAGATACATTTAAAAATGGCTTAGATACATTTATAGGTAGAAACAAAATTTAGGGATCTGATTGCTTGTATTAAATGGTTCACCCTTTTTTAATGGGGTTAAATAATGCTCAATTGCAGCTTTTATTTTAAATCAGGTAGGATCTGTATAGGTTGAACTTGATGGATTTCTGTCAACCTCATCTACTATGTTACTTTGTTTAACTTCAGCAGGAAATGATACAAGTTACTTAGGGTTGTTGGTGTTTAGAAAAGGGGCACCAGATACTATAAGTATTGTAGTGGGTACTTGACTCATATAGCATAAAGCTTAACTCTCTTTGAAGTCACTTGTATTTAGGAACCAGGATATGACACTGCAGGGCATCAACTGTATTAAATGCTCCTCTTCAAGACACAGGGATACTCAGTATAAGACTATGTGAGTAGATCCTTTT
The DNA here is from genome assembly GCF_027579735.1 of Bombina bombina. Taxonomy (NCBI): domain Eukaryota; kingdom Metazoa; phylum Chordata; class Amphibia; order Anura; family Bombinatoridae; genus Bombina; species Bombina bombina. Next base: position 66,343,364 of record NC_069510.1, read on the forward strand.
TAACTCCACAATAGATCTCTTTCTGTCTTTGATTCATTGTTGAAGTCACTGATCCCATCCCCCATGTAGTGTATAGTCCCATCACCCCAGGACATATGTAGTCTACCCAAAACAAGTCAAGAATCTTTTCCAAACTAGATTAGGGACACACCTATAATAGGAGATTCACAAAGGGTTTTCATACTAGCTTTGAACCTGCTTTTAGAGGAAGGACAAGTCTTGAACCTCAGTGGAAAACAATACAACTACATATTTTTTGTAACACCACCATAGGGACAGATTACTTACTACTATATGATAAAAACTAATTCATTTGTTTGTTTATAGTTAGACAGCCCGGAACCTAAAATATATATATATATATAACATTTTATTATTAACACACTAAAATTACAAGGATTTTAAATTACAGACAAAGAAACTCTATATTGAGGTTAGGAATTTCTTCTAAAATTGCTGAAATCCATTTGAAATTATCCTGAATTATATTTATAGGTGAAAGTTTTGAAAAATTGAATAACAATACCCAATAAATAAAGGGGTTATCACCTTAGCTAAAAATAAATGGACCATGGTAACTTTGTAGAATTCATACTAAATTACCCCAGTCTTCTTATTTATAGCTAAGGTAACAACCCCTATGTTTATTGGGCATTGTTATTCAAAATGTCAAAGCTGTACCTGTAAATATATCACTAAATATATTGCTCAACTGTAACCCTATTTGCTTTCACTGATTCTTTGTCCATCAATATCAGTATCTACCTGCTATAAATACATAAAACACTTAAAGAAACAGTAAAAACCATTAAGATTTTTATATGTTTAAGTTATGAATAATTAAACAACTTTGTAATATATTTTGTTTATTTTGTCCTCTTTTTGTGTAATTTAGCGCTGAAAATGCACTGTTTTGCAGTTGTTAGCCAATAAAGCCAAATTTGGGTCAGATATGCAGCATGGTTAGCCTTGAGGCGTAAGCAGGGTGCATTTCAAGACCTGAGAATTATAAATTGCTCATTATATACTTACATTATGACTGTGGCCCAGACAGTCTCTTCCAAATAAGGCAAAATTTGGGTGGAGTTTGACTTTTGAAAATAATTGTAGTAAAAAGCACATTAAAGAGATAGTAAACCCCAAAATTTTCTTGTATGATTCAGATAGAACATACAATTTTAAACAACTTTCAAATGTAATTCTATTATCAAATTGTTTTCATTCTCGTTATCCATTGCTGAAGGAACAGCATTGCACTACTGACAGGAAGTTGAAAATATCTAGTTAGCCAATCACAAGAGACAAATGTGTGCAGGCACCAATTAGCAGCAGCTCCCACTAGTGTAGGATATGTGCGTGTTCATTTTTTAACAAGGGATACTAAGAGAACGAAGCACATTTGAAAATAGAAGTGAATTTAAAAATGTCTTAAAATGACCTGCTCTATTTAACTCATACAAGTGTAATTTTGACTTTCCTATCCCTTTAAGTTGTTTTTTTTTTCAATAGAAAAACGTTAATATTTGGCTTATATGTTATTCTATATCTATATAACAGATTATGTCATTGTCTCTAAGAATATGATTGTAAATGTCATTTTCTAAAATAGGAAACAATCATTTATGATAATTCATTATATTATAAATAAATCAAATTATAATAAATGGATAAGGGAAGAACAAAATGTAATTAGATTTCACCTGTTTCTATCATTTTGAATTTACCACAGAAAGCAAATAAGAGATACATGGTCTCATATTAACCAAGAGTTGGAAACAGATTGTTTTTTGGTTTTGTGTACAGAAAAGGACAAGCAGGAGAAAACCAGATCAAGGAACAGAGACAAGACATGTCTGCCTTAGGGGGAAACAAGTTCCCTTGCATATGAAAGTGCTCAGAAAACCCCACCCAAAAACAAAAAAAATGGTATGGGGATAGAGAGGAAGGGAAGGAGGTGTTGGGGGTCTTTAGGTGAAAACAAATGCAGATTCAGTTTATCAATAGAATGGAACTGGTCTAAATTGGTTTCCTTTCTCTCCATGGACTGAAAGGCAGAATTCTTTCATATAAACAGAGTTTAATTAAAATGCAAAAAGACCCCCAAAACTGGAGGGGGGAAAACATGCTACATTGCTATGCATACAACACACACAATGATTGTTGGTTTATTAAACTAAGATAATATCAGGAGGTAGATAATGCAATACAGCACATCAGGACATTGTTTTCATAATACAGAGAAATAAGATATCATTTGTAACATATTTACAAGATTGGTAACTAATGATTGGCATCTTGGTTGACCAAATTATTTTACTGTGTAGAAAAACATCTTTCAAAAGTAGATTAAAATCTGCCTTAACCTATAACCTGGATTTAACTCTATAGCATATTATATGGACAGTGTACTTAAATTGTTTACACAATACTCCTTTATATTTATTTTGATATTTAAAATGCCAGTTGTTGACTGTGCATCCCCCATCTATAATTACATTTTAAATACTTAAAGGGATACTAAACCCAATGTTTTTCTTTCATGATTCAGCTAGAGCATGACATTTTAAGCAACTTTCTAATTTACTCGTATTATCAATTGTTATTCGTTCTTTTGCTATCCTTATTTGAAAAAGAAGGCATATAAACTAAGGAGCTAGACAATTTTTGGTGGCTGACATTTAGCAACCAATCAGCAAGAACCCAGGTTGTGAACCAAAAATAGGTCGGCATCTAAACTTACATTCTTGCTTTTCAAATAAAGATAGCAAGAGAATGAAGAAAAAATGATAATAGGAGTAAATTAGAAAGTTGCTTAAAATCACAAGCTCTATCTGAATCATGAAAGAAAAACATTGGTTTCAGTGTCCCTTTAAAGTATTAGCTAAAAAAAGGAGATATGTAAACATAGCCAGCAGAAGAAATTAAACTCCTAGTGTGAGGTAGGATAAATAAGCAATAAAATGTTAATTTTCAATTGTTCTCTCTAAGTAATGGGCTTTGGTATATAGACAGATGATATAAGGAAGCATATACGAATAGAAAATGATGAAAAAGGTATTTGCTATCTCTTTGACACAATGTTTGCAATTTGATACTTTAAGGTATTCTTGTATATGTGTTTTGCAAATATTAAATAAACATTAACATAAAAAATATCTGTATAAAAAAGTATAAATTTACTTATATTATGGCAGCTATTTATCCATCATTGTACAAGTGCAAAACCCTTTACCCAAACTACTTGAAACCACTTGATTTTTACTACAGTACTGTATCAGAAAGGTAACATTTGGTTTAAATAATTATGTGCTATTATTAGCATTTTAGAACAAACAAAAACAAACTAAGAGACACAAGTAGTCAAAATTGTGACTTCCTGGAAGGGGAAAAAAGGTCATTTTTAATGATTTTGTGTTTAAAAAAAATAATAAAAAAAAATACTGAAAATAATGAACATCTGGATTGTGGGCTAATTCTGGATTTGGACATTTTACATGTACAGTATAAGCAAATATTGTGTCCTGATTTTTTTTTAAATGCCTGGCGAATACAAGCAATTAAAGGGTCATAAAACCCACGTTTCCTGATTCAGAATGGTCAAACCATTTAAAAAAAAAATTCCAATTGACTTCTATGATCTAATTTGCTTTATTCTCTTGGTATCCTTTGTTGAAAGATCATCAATGCACTTCTGGGAGTTAGCTGAAAACCAATGACAAAATGCATATATTTTTCATATACCAATCAGCAGTTTCTGAGCATACCTAAGTATAATTTTCAACAAAGGATACAAAAAGAACAGAAATTAGATTATAAAAATGAATTGGAAAGTTTAAATTACTTTTCAATTTATTTCTATAAACTAATTTGCATGCTCTGTCTGATTCATGAAAGAAAACCTGTGGGTTACATATTCCTTTAAAGGAACATTGTAATGCAGAAATTGCATATTCTAATTAGCTAGGCCATATATTTCTTACATTACTGAACCAAAATAATTATGGAGTTGATCACAATACTTTAAGTTTGGTTTGTAACTACATATAACATGGCTATAAACATTGTTGCAAATATTGCTGCCAGATGTCTAAAGACACATGCATACTCCTGAGCTCACCTAGGATTATTCATTAACAAAGGATATCAAAGAGAACTAAGCATAATTGATAATAGAACTTCATTAGGTAAACATTTTATTTATGTTCTGCTCAATCCATTTAAAAGGACAGTCAAAATTAAACTTTCATGATTCAGATAGGGCGTCATTTTAAACAACTTTCCAATTTACTTTTATCATCAAATTTGCTTTGTTTTCTTGATATTCTTTGTTGAAGGTTAAACCTAGGTAGACTAAAACTAATTTCTAAGCCCTTGTAGGCTGCCTCTTATCTCAGTGCATTTGACAGTTTTTCACAGATAGACAGCACTAGTTCATGTGGGTCTTACAGATAACATTGTGCTCCCTCCTGTGGAGTTATTTATAAGTCAGCACTGATTGGCTAAAATGAAAGTCAGTAAAAAAAACTGAGATAAGGGGCAGTCTGCAGAGGCTTAAAACAAGGTAATCACAGAGGTAAAAAGTGTATTATTATAACTGTGTTGGTTGTGCAAAACTGGGGAATGGGTAATAAAGGGATTATCTATCTTTCTAAACAATAACAATTTTCAAATATACTGTTTATTTTTTACTTTTCTGACCCTTTAATGGCACTTTTCTGTAGAAAATCATTACCATAAATATTTCTAAAGCAGTTATTTTTAACCTTTTTTTTGCCGTGGCACACTTTTTTACATTAAAAAATCCTGTGGCACACCACCATCCCAAATTTTTTAAAAAAATCACACATTGTAGCCTAATACAGCATATATATATACATATACACACAAACACACACCTACTGTATGTATTGTGCTGTTATGCCCTGCCTCCTACAAACTACCCCTGCACTGGGAGTAAAAAACAAGCAAAGTTTAAAAAATATGTCACACTGTTGTCAGTCTGCCGTGGCACACCTAAGGATCTCTCACGGCACACTAGTGTGCCACAGCACACTGGTTGAAAAACACTGTTCTAAAGGATACTCACAGCCCTTATGTGCTTAACTCCTGCAATGGACAAATCATGCGGCGGCTGAGCGAGACTTTATACACACACACGCGCGTATACGTGCGCACTTACTAAAAAAAAACACCCAAACACAATCATTTATGTCATTTGCAATTCATTATGTTTAAACATTATATAGGGAATTTGAATTGGAGTTTAATGTTTATTTAAATTAACATACGCATAAATATGTCGAAAAAATATTTACTGGTAGTCTGTATATAGCAAAACTAACAGCTTTTTTTACTTCAAGTGAGAGGCCCAATTGGACTTTTTCATAATTGGAGGTTCAGAGATAACATTTGAGCAATGCTGAAAATTAAAAATCAATATACACGGTGTGTGTGTGTGTGTGTATATATATATATATATATATATACATACATACACACACATATATATATGTATACACACACACACATATATATATACATACACACACACATATACATATATATATATACACACACATACATACACACACACACACATATACATATATATATACACATACATACATACACACACATATATATATATATGTATACACACACACACACACATATAGATATACATAGCCTTCAAATAGTTATTTATATAGATATGTACATAACAGGCGCTCCAATTTACAGTACAATTGTGCCCTTGATAGAAGGATAAAGAGTTTTACTTATGTGCTAAACGTCAGCTTGAAAATAAATAGATATTGTAAAACTATTTATTGCTAAAGATCATTGGACAAAACACATAAGGTTAGATTGAAAAGGAAATTGGTGGATATTGACTAGAATCAATAAAAGGTATCCGATATTTCAGTCTAATGTTAAAGGGACAGTGTACAATACAACTGGTTTCGCTTAAATGTATTTTCCAACTGCATAGTATAAAAATGTATGGGAAATTACATGGGAAATGTTTGTATATCAAATAACTGCCAATAACCCAATCAAATGGGCTGATCTTGTAGGGACCACTGACTATATTATCTATCCATATATACAAAGTCCCACTTGGAAAATGAATACCTTTCTGCCCCTCCCCCCCAAACTTGGAGAATGATTTTGTGTTAACATTTTTCGATAACCACCACTTAAATATTGTAATTTTCTGTATAGGTTGGGATACAACATACAAAAGCTGCTATTTCAATTGACAAAATAAAGGTAAAGCGATCATTTGTAAACAAGTTAATCCACACCAGCAGGCAAAATGTATAATTGGGAGCAAATTAAAGCAGAGAAAAAAACACAGTACACTGTCCCTTTAATGCAATAAAAAATACTTTATTATGCATTTTTAAAAATTGGTAAAATAAAGTATGTGAGCAAGACGGAATAGAGTGATTACTACATACACTGATACAAGATCATTAAAGGGACATTTTTCTTTCATAATTCAGACAGAGCGTGCAATTTTAATCAGCTTTTCAAATAACTTGTATTATCTAATTTGTTTTGTTCTCTTGCCATCCTTTGTTGAATAGGATACCTAGGTAGGCTCCGGAGATGCTGATTGGTGGCTGCACATATTTGCTTCATGTTATTGGCTCATTCAAGGTGCTCAGCTAACTCCCAGTAGGGCATTGCTGCTTTTCAATAAAGGATACCAAAATGAGTGAGGCAAATTAGATAACAGAAGTCAATTATAAAGTTATTGTTTTTTAAAACGGTATTCTCTATATGAATCATGAAAGAAGAATTGTGGGTTTTATGTCCAATTAACAGCTTTGGATAAACTGTTATTTTGGCTGCTATAAATTAAATAGTTGAGATACCAAAATTTCTAGACACATTTGAGAGTCTTTGAGCATTGAAAAGACGTCAGAGCCTGGAAGCAAACAATAAGTAACAATTCATATAATGGTGACGTACTCAAGTAACTACATATACAGTGGTGATGTCATTTTCTGGACCTATATATCTCTAGCCCAAAGGGGGGGGGGTATAGGACTGCATAAGTTTCTTCATTGGATTTAAAAGGGATATCATGGTCAAAAGGAAACTAATTCAGAGTATTCACGTTAAAAAAATAAATAAATATCATAATGATCATTTTCTTGGTACACTTTTCTGAAACTAAACTCATTTCCATAAGAGTTAAACCTAAGTTGGCTCCTGAGTGTACAAGCTGTGGCAACCATATGTATAACATTGTACAGCTCCAGTATAGGGATTAAAGGGATTGTCTCGTCAAAATTACACTTTCATGATTGAGACAGAGCAGGCAATTGTAAGCAACTTTCTAATTTACACTTATTATCACATTTTCTTCGTTCTCTTGCTATCTTTATTTGAATGTAAGCATAGGAGCCGGACCATTTTTGGTTCAGTACCTGGGTAGCGCTTGCCGATTGGTGGTTACATTTAGACACCATTCAGAAAGTTCTACCCAGGTTCTGAACCAAAAATGGGCCGCCTACTATGCTTACATTCCTGCTTTTTCAAATAAAGATACCAAAAGAATAAAGAAAAATTGATAATAGGAGTAAATTAGAAAATTGCTGAACATTGCATTCTCTATCTGAATCATGAAAGTTTAATTTCGAAGTGACTTGCTTTAAAGGGACATAAAACTATTTTTTTTTTTTAATTTAACGATTAAGACAGATCATACATTTTTAAACAACTTTCCATTTTATTTCTATTATTAATTTTGCTTATTTTTCTTGGTATCCTTTATTAAAGGTGCAGCAATGCACTACTGGGAGCTAGCTGAACAAATTGGTAAGCCAATGAAGAGAGACATATACGTGCAGCCACCAATAAGCAGCTAGCTCCCATATCCTGAGCCTACCTAGGTATGCTTTTCAACACTCAATACCAAAAGAACTAAGCAGATTAGATAATAGAAGTAAATTGGAAAGTGGTTTAAAATTGTATTTTCTGTCTGAATAATTAAAGAC
>NC_069510.1:66356372-66366372 GCF_027579735.1 Bombina bombina
AATGAAAGGGTCTGGGGAAAACCCTCCCCTTATATGAAAATACCCATTACACAAACAGGAGCAAGCAGGAATTTGTAGACTTAAGTCTACATCTGATACTTTGGGGCTTGGTTAGGAGTCTGACAATCAGTACAATGTTATTAAAAACAAACAAAACTATACATTGTTACAAAAAATGGATCAAATACAAAACATTTATGCAAAGAAAAATCTAGTGTACAATGTCCCCTCACTGAGGAGGCCCAAAAAAAGGCCAAAACGATCATCTGGGGTTGCCATGTTCCTTGTTCAGAGAAGGATTGCCTGGGATTTCGTGGCTGGACTGACCTTGTTAAGCAGGATCAGACGGATATAATTCAGGAAAGTTATTCTGTGTGAAAAACCTAATTGGGCTAAAAAGAGTCTGCTCACAGGTGGTAAATCGCCATAGAACAAACGACTGAATTGTTCGTTCCTAAGAGAGCGGTTCTTTTTCTGTATGTATTTGTATATTACGGAACTATTCTGAACATGTTTAACTCCTCAGCGCAGAATTTAAAATAGTAAAATCAATCTAAGGAATATACAGAGAAGCTACTGACCGGAGCAAGACCTGGACACTCGTACACGGTAAAATCCCCATCTTCATTCTCTTCATCTGACGTAACGGCAGAATCTGGATGCTTAGGTTCATCTTTATTCCTGTAATTTACACGGACACAGTGAAAGTCAGACATCCTATTTCAGATTCTATCAACATATGCAAACAACAGGTCAAGTCAGGCGAGTACAAGAATCAGCGTGAACACGTTTCTTCCATAGCTTCGGGTAAATGCTGACAATATTTTATTAAACTGATCACTCAGGAAATACTAAAACTTTTACAAACTAATAAATAGACCATTTAATTTCAGTAAGGTTTGCATTGATCAGAGACAGTTTAATACTTTCAGGGTTACATACAGTATATTCTACGGATGATCAACATTGTACCATATTAACATTTTACATTGATCACAATTCTGGGTCAACATGCTTGATTTTGCATAGTTGTATATGGTTTTATTAAAGGGACACGAAACCCAACATTTTCTTTTTTTCATGATTCAGATTGAGTATACCTAGGTATACTTTTCAACAAAGGATACCAAGAGAACATAAGCAAATTAAATAATAGAAGTAAATTGAAAAGTTGTTTAAAATTGCATGCTCTATCTGAATCAAAGACAAAAATATTTTGGGTTTCATGTCCCTTTAAAGTGACATAAAACATGTTGAGATCTGTGCATATCCTAAAAGGGCTAATTAAATAAAAATAGTTTGTATAAAAAAAAAAAGGTTTAAAAATTGTTGGCAACTATTTTAAAATAATTTTCATAAATAAGCAACATAAGTTAAATAGCCATGCTGTTCTGGATTAGTCTGATCCACCCCCCCTTATTAGTGTTTAGCATCAGAAACACAGGCATTGTATTTCAACTGAGTTCACAGCAGCTAATTTGCTTCTAGGAATGCTCCAGCAGATAATGACTGTTAAAGTCTGCATTCTACCAAACTGAAGGTGGATATAGATACAGCCATAAAAGGAATTGTGTGGGGAGAGTTAGAGCTGTACAATTCAGAAACTTAAAAGAAAGGGTTAATGGCGAGGCACTGCAGTATACATTTGCAGGTAAAGTAATTAAAGTTCATATTATATTTTGTCTCTGTCCCAACTTGTTTTATGTCCCTTTAAGGTCTATCTTTTTGAGAGTTTTGCATTGAAGCAGTGTAGGAAATTCCTATAACACTATGAGTGCAGATAAATTTTGCATTAACGCTATGCGCCCTTTATGGCATCAACAATGTTAACAGACTACTAAGATTGTGATAGCAGATAAGAACCAAAACCATCTAGTCTTTCCGTATTGCCCTCTGAAGTATAAGCTCTGGTTAAAGGGACACTAAACCCACATTTTATCTTTCATGATTCAGAAAGAGCATGCAATTTTTAGCATCTTTCTAATTTATTCCTATTAACAATTTTTCTTCGTTCTCTTGCTATCTTTATTTTAAAAGCAGGAATGTAAATCTTAGCAGCCAGCCCATTTTAGGATCAGCACCATGGATAGCGCTTGCTTATTGGAGGCTGACATTTACCCACCAATAAGCAAGCATAACCCAGGTTCTCAACCAAAAATGGTCCGGCTCCTATGCATCACATTGCTGCTTTTTAAATAAAGATAGCAAGAGAACGAAGAAAAATTGTTAATAGGAGTAAATTAGAAAGTCGCTTAAAATTGCATGCTCTATCTGAATCATGAAAGAAAAAAAAATTGGGTTTAGTGTCCCTTTAACTGTGTCCCAAAATTCCTTAACCTTTTGTTGTTGCCACCCTCGTTAAAATGTGCTCTATCCCGAATAATTATAATACACTGAGAATGACTTACTTTTCCATTGATATCATCTGTTGCTTTTGATGCTGATAATGATACATCTGGGCACTTTGGGCCAGTTTTTTATCCCCGGGCTATAAAATAAAAAGGGGAAATAAAAAAAAAAAAAAAGAAGAAAAAGAAAAAAGTTAAATAAAAATCATGCGCTAGAAATACTGCCAGCAAGACAGTGTTTCATGTTAAATCAGTCAGATGATTCCTTAAAAGGGATATTGTACATTAAGTGTATTAACCCTTTACCTTTATCTTGCCATTTGAAATATGTGATTTTGCCCACTGAAACCACCATCTATACTGAAAATAGGAATACTTTTGTATTCTCTAAAGAAAAGCTTTGTAAACAAGAATCTGCTGCTGCCAAATGAGGGTAGGAGTGATAGATACTACAACATTAATTTTCAATTGCTCTCCCTAATTATCAGCCTTTGTGTATAGGCAATGAGATAAGGAGACTGCTCTTTCTGCAAGCTCAGCCTATTTACACAGGTTGTGTTTTCAATGAGCAAAAATCTAAACATAAAAAAAGCTAATATATATACATAAATAAATATAAAGGAACACTTTCTGATATATTTTATACTCTGCAGCTGATACAACAAGTAATTAGAAACACATTTAGGGGAACACACTTATACAGTTCAAATATGCTAAAAGGGACATTTAAGTCATTTTTTATATTTATGCATAGTATAAAATTAGCAATTGATCGGTGCATTGCAAATGATTTGCACATAAAGTCAAGTTTTAAATTGATTCAAAACTGCGTTTTTCTTTTGCCATCCAAGGACTTAGCTTCGTTATAATTATTTACCGCATCTCCTTTCCTGTTGCCAGTTAGGGAGAGATATTAATAAGCTCCCGCCTTGGTTAAACAATCACTGTAGAATGCAAAGGGTCCCCATTAAGGAACATTAAAGGGACATTTTATTTTATAAGCATAGTATTGAGGTTATTCCCCGCCTCCAACTAGTCATGCGTGCCGCCATATTGAAATTTAGCTTTCACTGCATTCCAGTGCTGATGTGTTTGCACATGTGCAGTAACTCTCCTTCAGATACTTAATGTAACTTAAGTTACAACATGGCTGCACCTATAATTAGAGAGACGTGCATGAAATCTATTTAGTGTTTAATGTCCTTTTAAAGGGACAGTAAACTCAAAATTTGACTTAAATGGATTGGAGAAAACGTGACAATTTTAATCAACTTTCCAATTTACTTCTGTTATCAATTTTGCCCAGTTCTCTTTGTATCCTTTCTTAAAAAGCAATTCAAGGTGAGCTCAGGAGCGTGCACATATCTTTAGCAACCTATGACAGCAGTGTTTGTAGCAATGTTATACATAGATGCAAACACTATTGACAGAATGCTAGAGACCCGTGCACGCTCCTGATCAGCCTATCAAACTTTACAATTCAACAATATACAAGGATATCAAGAGAACAAAGCAAATTTGATATTGGAACAAAATTGTGTATATATATATATATATATATATATATATATATATATATATATATATATATATATATATATATATATATATATATAAAAAAAAAAGACTGCCTTTACACTGATACAGCCCACTTCAGTGTATGTTAGGTTTCTGTTGGTCACAAGCCTTTGCCTTCATAACGAATCACAGATCTGCATTATGCATCTATAAAACAAACACGATACGCTGAAAGCAAAAATAGCAACGTACAGATGTTTTCTCATAGGGAGGTGGTGGCGATGTCCTGAACGATGCGTAATCCGTTTTCTCTGCAAGCTTTATTTCTCTGTGCATTCTGTATAACAAGAGGGAAGATAAATAACAACATTTTATATTGGTGCAGAAACAAAAAAACACAATAAATAAATCTAATTTTTGCTCAGCTGATAAATTAATTTATTTCATGATGTTGCTAGGTCATGAATCAACATGTGCGATATATTGTTAAAGGGATTTTAAACTGGGCTCCTTTGGTAAAAACAAATGTTAAATCAAAGTAAAAATAAAAAGAAACAGATTTTGTAAAAAAAAAAAAACAGCAAACAACTTACTTGTTTTTTTTAATAAAAATAATGAGCACGTAAAAATTCTTATTGTAGCCCCTGCCCCAGTGTGATAAGAGCTCTGACACTTTGGCAACATATGTTAAATTATGACTGATCTGAGCAAATCGGTCTCCTTTTTTATCTAGTCTATTCACTTTATAGTAAACCAGCTCATGTTTCTCTATAAGTTTTATGACATCAAGCTAGATAAAGCTTCCTGCAGAAGCCACTGACTCCTTGTAGGGCTGTGACAGGAAGAAATGGACACTGCACAAATGTAGTGTAAAAATAATTAAAAGGTAAAATCCTTTTAAAATGATGAATAATATATATTGTTATGATTTCTATTAAGTATAAGCTACTGCTTAGTACTTTTTGTTACTACAATGAAACAGACCGTTTAAAGCGACAGTCTACAATAGAATTTTTATTGTTTTAAAAAGATAGATAATCCCTTTATTACCCATTCCCCATTTTTGCATAACCAACACGGCTATATTAATAGACTTTTTACCGCACTGATTACCTTGTATCTAAGCCTCTTCTGACAGCCCCCTGATCACATGGCTATTTATTTATTATCTATTGACTTGCATTTAGTACTGTGTTGTACTAAATCTTAAATAACTCCTTGTGCGTGAACACAATGTTATCTATATGGTCCACATGAACTAGCAGTCTTCTGTTGTGAAAAACTAATTAAATAGCATGTAATAAGAGGCTTTCTATAGTGGCTTAGAAACAGGCAGACATTTAGAGGTTTAAATGTTATAAAGGATATTAATATAACAATGTTGGTTATACAAAGCTGGGGAATCAGTAGTAAAGGCGTTATCTATCTTTTTAAACAATAACCATTTTAGTGTAGACTGTCCCTTTAAGATCCCTTTAAAAGACAAGTGAGAAGTTGCTGTCCAAGGTACCAATTCCTAGTGGTGCATTTACACAGTGATTCTCAACAAGGCTGATGTCACAAAGACCCAGATTCTAAAAAAACGTGCCAGTCTAGACGTTTTACATGCCGACAATCTCAGGGGCAGCCATCATTGAATTATATTAAAAAAGACGATGTCCATGCGAGTGGCGAGATGTCTGCCATAGAAGTAATGAGAGTCTCTGTTAGCTAAAAAGTTTACAATGAATGACGAAGTACAGAGAAAGACCCCAGCGCATGTTTAAACTTCAATATTATGCCCAATACAAATCAAAATATGCTGTTTTCAGTGCACTGTACCTTAAAGGGACATTGTACACTAGATTTCTCTTTGCATAAATGTTTTGTAGATGATACATTTACACAGCGCATCTGTGAGAGTGTTTGTAACAATGTATCGTTTTGCTTATTTTTAAAGAACGTTGTGCTGATTTTCAGACTCCTAACCAAGCCCCAAAGTTTTACATGTATACTGATGTCTACAGACTCTAGTTTATTTCTGTTTGTGTAATGGATGTTTTTATATGCAGGGTAGGGGAGAGTATCTACCCTTCTTGCTTTTTCAGCCCATTTGAGTGGGTGGCCCAACCTAACCTCATCAACAGAGCTAAATTGGGAGCTTCTACGTAAGTTTTTTAATTTTTTTTAAAGATTTTATACTAGATTTTTAGATCAGCATCTGCATATTCTTCTTTATATTAGTGTCTATTACATGCAGGTATATGAAAATTGGTGTATACTGTCTCTTTACATTTGCTGTTATTTTTGTATGCATAAGTTTTCCTTTAAGAGTAATACGTTGTTGTTTTTTTGAGTATTTTCATAAAAACTTGCCGCCTTTACATTTGCGAGAATTTAAATATCAACCTTTATCTGCTCAACATCAGATTCTATTGTCCTTTAAAAACTCTGAATTTCTAGTTAATGTTAGACTTAAAGGGATATTTTTTCTTTCATGAGTTGGATAGAGAATACAATTTTAAACATCTTTACATTTTACTTCTATTATTTAATTTGCTTCATTTTCTTGGTATCCTTTGTTGAAGAAGCAGCACTACAGGGAGCAAGCTGAACACATTGGGTGAGCCAATAACATGAATCATATATAACAGCCTCCAATCAGCAACTCTTGTGCCTACCTAGGCATCCTCTTCAACAAAGGATACCAAGAGAAAACAGAATTTATGTTTACCTGATAAATTACTTTCTCCAACGGTGTGTCCGGTCCACGGCGTCATCCTTACTTGTGGGATATTCTCTTCCCCAACAGGAAATGGCAAAGAGCCCAGCAAAGCTGGTCACATGATCCCTCCTAGGCTCCGCCTACCCCAGTCATTCGACCGACGTTAAGGAGGAATATTTGCATAGGAGAAACCATATGAAACCGTGGTGACTGTAGTTAAAGAAAATAAATTATCAGACCTGATTAAAAAACCAGGGCGGGCCGTGGACCGGACACACCGTTGGAGAAAGTAATTTATCAGGTAAACATAAATTCTGTTTTCTCCAACATAGGTGTGTCCGGTCCACGGCGTCATCCTTACTTGTGGGAACCAATACCAAAGCTTTAGGACACGGATGATGGGAGGGAGCAAATCAGGTCACCTAGATGGAAGGCACCACGGCTTGCAAAACCTTTCTCCCAAAAATAGCCTCAGAAGAAGCAAAAGTATCAAACTTGTAAAATTTGGTAAAAGTGTGCAGTGAAGACCAAGTCGCTGCCCTACATATCTGATCAACAGAAGCCTCGTTCTTGAAGGCCCATGTGGAAGCCACAGCCCTAGTGGAATGAGCTGTGATTCTTTCGGGAGGCTGCCGTCCGGCAGTCTCGTAAGCCAATCTGATGATGCTTTTAATCCAAAAAGAGAGAGAGGTAGAAGTTGCTTTTTGACCTCTCCTTTTACCGGAATAAACAACAAACAAGGAAGATGTTTGTCTAAAATCCTTTGTAGCATCTAAATAGAATTTTAGAGCGCGAACAACATCCAAATTGTGCAACAAACGTTCCTTCTTCGAAACTGGTTTCGGACACAGAGAAGGAACGATAATCTCCTGGTTAATGTTTTTGTTAGAAACAACTTTTGGAAGAAAACCAGGTTTAGTACGTAAAACCACCTTATCTGCATGGAACACCAGATAAGGAGGAGAACACTGCAGAGCAGATAATTCTGAAACTCTTCTAGCAGAAGAAATTGCAACCAAAAACAAAACTTTCCAAGATAATAACTTAATATCAACGGAATGTAAGGGTTCAAACGGAACCCCCTGAAGAACTGAAAGAACTAAGTTGAGACTCCAAGGAGGAGTCAAAGGTTTGTAAACAGGCTTGATTCTAACCAGAGCCTGAACAAAGGCTTGAACATCTGGCACAGCTGCCAGCTTTTTATGAAGTAACACAGACAAGGCAGAAATCTGTCCCTTCAGGGAACTTGCAGATAATCCTTTTTCCAATCCTTCTTGAAGGAAGGATAGAATCTTAGGAATCTTAACCTTGTCCCAAGGGAATCCTTTAGATTCACACCAACAGATATATTTTTTCCAAATTTTGTGGTAAATCTTTCTAGTTACAGGCTTTCTGGCCTGAACAAGAGTATCGATAACAGAATCTGAGAACCCTCGCTTCGATAAGATCAAGCGTTCAATCTCCAAGCAGTCAGCTGGAGTGAGACCAGATTCGGATGTTCGAACGGACCTTGAACAAGAAGGTCTCGTCTCAAAGGTAGCTTCCATGGTGGAGCCGATGACATATTCACCAGATCTGCATACCAAGTCCTGCGTGGCCACGCAGGAGCTATCAAGATCACCGACGCCCTTTCCTGATTGATCCTGGCTACCAGCCTGGGGATGAGAGGAAACGGCGGGAATACATAAGCTAGTTTGAAGGTCCAAGGTGCTACTAGTGCATCCACTAGAGCCGCCTTGGGATCCCTGGATCTGGACCCGTAGCAAGGAACCTTGAAGTTCTGACGAGAGGCCATCAGATCCATGTCTGGAATGCCCCACAGTTGAGTGACTTGGGCAAAGATTTCCGGATGGAGTTCCCACTCCCCCGGATGCAATGTCTGACGACTCAGAAAATCCGCTTCCCAATTTTCCACTCCTGGGATGTGGATAGCAGACAGGTGGCAGGAGTGAGACTCCGCCCATAGAATGATTTTGGTCACTTCTTCCATCGCCAGGGAACTCCTTGTTCCCCCCTGATGGTTGATGTACGCAACAGTTGTCATGTTGTCTGATTGAAACCGTATGAACTTGGCCCTCGCTAGCTGAGGCCAAGCCTTGAGAGCATTGAATATCGCTCTCAGTTCCAGAATATTTATCGGTAGAAGAGATTCTTCCCGAGACCAAAGACCCTGAGCTTTCCGGGATCCCCAGACCGCGCCCCAGCCCATCAGACTGGCGTCGGTCGTGACAATGACCCACTCTGGTCTGCGGAAGGTCATCCCTTGTGACAGGTTGTCCAGGGACAGCCACCAACGGAGTGAGTCTCTGGTCCTCTGATTTACTTGTATCCTCGGAGACAAGTTTGTATAGTCCCCATTCCACTGACTGAGCATGCACAGTTGTAATGGTCTTAGATGAATGCGCGCAAAAGGAACTATGTCCATTGCCGCTACCATCAAACCTATCACTTCCATGCACTGCGCTATGGAAGGAAGAGGAACGGAATGAAGTATCCGACAAGAGTCTAGAAGTTTTGTTTTTCTGGCCTCTGTCAGAAAAATCCTCATTTCTAAGGAGTCTATTATTGTCCCCAAGAAGGGAACCCTTGTTGACGGAGATAGAGAACTCTTTTCCACGTTCACTTTCCATCCGTGAGATCTGAGAAAGGCCAGGACAATGTCCGTGTGAGCCTTTGCTTGAGGAAGGGACGACGCTTGAATCAGAATGTCGTCCAAGTAAGGTACTACAGCAATGCCCCTTGGTCTTAGCACAGCTAGAAGGGACCCTAGTACCTTTGTGAAAATCCTTGGAGCAGTGGCTAATCCGAAAGGAAGCGCCACGAACTGGTAATGCTTGTCCAGGAATGCGAACCTTAGGAACCGATGATGTTCCTTGTGGATAGGAATATGTAGATATGCATCCTTTAAATCCACCGTGGTCATGAATTGACCTTCCTGGATGGAAGGAAGAATTGTTCGAATGGTTTCCATTTTGAACGATGGAACCTTGAGAAACTTGTTTAAGATCTTGAGATCTAAGATTGGTCTGAACGTTCCCTCTTTTTTGGGAACTATGAACAGATTGGAGTAGAACCCCATCCCTTGTTCTCCTAATGGAACAGGATGAATCACTCCCATTTGTAACAGGTCTTCTACACAACGTAAGAATGCCTGTCTTTTTATGTGGTCTGAAGACAACTGAGACCTGTGGAACCTCCCCCTTGGGGGAAGCCCCTTGAATTCCAGAAGATAACCTTGGGAGACTATTTCTAGCGCCCAAGGATCCAGAACATCTCTTGCCCAAGCCCGAGCGAAGAGAGAGAGTCTGCCCCCCACCAGATCCGGTCCCGGATCGGGGGCCAACATTTCATGCTGTCTTGGTAGCAGTGGCAGGTTTCTTGGCCTGCTTTCCCTTGTTCCAGCCTTGCATTGGTCTCCAAGCTGGCTTGG
>NC_069510.1:66376372-66401372 GCF_027579735.1 Bombina bombina
TCTATCCTATCCATCCTATCTATCCTATCCATCCATTCATTCTATCTATCCATCCATCTAATCTATCCATCCATCCATCCATTCTATCTATCCATCCATCTATCCATCCATTCTATCTATCCATCTATCTATCCATTCTATCCATTCTATCCATCCATCTATCCATTTTATCTATCCATCTATCCATTCTATATATCTATCCATCCATCTATCTATCCATTCTATCTATCTATCTATCTATCCATCTACCCATCTATCCATTATATCTATCCATTATATCTATCCATCTATCTATTATATATATCCATTATATCTATCCATCTATCAATTCTATCTATCTATCCATTCATCTAACTTATATAAAAAAAGTAATGACACAATTTGAGACAAGTGAAAAATTATAAGCAAATGCCTGTATATGTGAAATAAAATGAAAACAATGATACTTAGTGTCCCAAATGTTTTATTTATGCTTGGGACCTTTATTGGAAACATTTGGGACACAAAGCATCATTTTTTATTGCACATTTAAAGACAATTTTTAGTTTAAATGTATTCTCTGTCTGTCTCTTTGTCTATTCTGTCTGTCTGTCTATCAATCAGTCTATGTATTTGTCTGTCTGCCTATCTGTCTATGCATCTGTCTGTCTAATTGGAAATTTCTGATTGTGAGGTCCACGAGGCTTTCACAACAGAAAAAGATATGCTAAAAATAAGCATAAAAATTCCACAAGCTATCACAAATTTCCACAGATACGCCTATTTATAAAACTGCATTTACAATTGGCTATGTACTTTAAAGAATCCGTGATGTGCAAATGAAAGTGCACTTTTAAAACATTATATTTCATAAAATAGTTAGTTAAATGTTTTTTTTAAGTCTAAAGGAAGTGCGTGCATCTGCATAACTCTGATTATAAAGTCAACATTTTAAATGGCCAATTAAAGTATTTTACTTTTTTCTTTGTCTTTATGTTTTTTGAGACCTGAAACACAAACTCCCTTAGGCAAGTTCCTTTTCATCATGAAAAACTAAATAAAGGCGATGGGCTACACCTGACGTAGGTGATAACCAAAACAAAAACTGCCTTATAGGGAGAGTAAACAATTACAATATCTTTCTGCTGTCCTTTAACAAATTAAACTAGGTGAGTGTTAAAATTAAATGTAATGCAGATGTAGATATTTTGGAAAAAGTGCATCTACTACCAGATAAGGTTGTCTTGATTTCTTAAATGGCATGCTGCTTAAATGGAAATTGAATACACGTTTTCTTCTTTCATGATTCAGACAGAGCATACCTAGATAGCAACAATACATGTGTCTGGAGAACAGTATAACAGCAGTTTGTGCAAACACTGCTGCCATATTATGCTCTTGCAAATGTATAACTGAAAAGCATTCTTGCAAAGCTGTTGACATATAGTGCTCTAGAATTGTGCACACTCTTGAAACATAGAATTTTACAGTAGATAAGAACCAAAAAAGCCCATCAAGTCTACTTATATTACATGATACTGTTTTCGAAGGAAAGCCTTATGTATGTCCCATCAAGTCTACTCATATAACATGTTACCGTTTTCTTAGGAAATCCTTATGTATGTCCCATCAAGTCTACTCATGTAACATGTTACCGTTTTCTTAGGAAATCCTTATGTATGTCCCATCAAGTCTACTCATATAACATGTTACCGTTTTCTTAGGAAAGCCTTATGTATGTCCCATCAAGTCTACTCTTATAACATGTTACTGTTTTCTTAGGAAAGTCTTATGTACAGTATGTCCCATCAAGTCTACTCATATTTCGTTACTGTTTTCTTAGGATAGCCTTATGTACAGTATGTCCAGTCAAGTCTTCTCATATTACGTTACTGTTTTCTTAGGATAGCCTTATGTACAGTATGTCCCATCAAGTCTACTCATATTACGTTACCGTTTTCTTAGGATAGCCTTATGTACAGTATGTCCCGTCAAGTTTTCTCATATAACATGTTACTGCTTTCTTAGGAAAGTCTTATGTACAGTATGTCCCATCAAGTCTTCTCATATAACATGTTACTGTTTTCTTAGGATAGCCTTATGTACAGTATGTCCCTTCAAGTTTTCTCATATTACGTTACTGTTTTCTTAGGAAAGTCTTATGTACAGTATGTCCCATCAAGTCTACTCATATTACGTTACCGTTTTCTTAGGATAGCCTTATGTACAGTATGTCCCATCAAGTCTACTCATATTACGTTACCGTTTTCTTAGGATAGCCTTATGCATGTTACACACATTTTTTAATTCCTTTACAGTCTTAGTGTTTACCACCTCAGTTGGAAGTGTATTCCATGATTCCACCACCTTTTCTGTAAAAAAAACTGTCCCCTCTCATTTCTACTGAATCTGCTACCCCATTGTGACCCTTTGTTTTGGCTTTTTTTTTTATGGAAAATGCTTTCAGCTTCAAATGAATGAAGTCTCTTCACATATTTGAAGGTTTCTATAATGTCACCTTGTTCCCTTCTATCCTCTAAACTAAACATATTTAGATCATAGGGTATTTCTTTGTAAGTTTTATATATTAGACAATGTACCATTTAGTAGCCCTCCTTTGGACAGTTTCTAGTTTATTTATATCTTTCTGAGGATATTGTCTCCAGAACTGTACACAGTATTCCAGATTTGGTATAACTAATGATCTGTAAAGTGGCATAAGAACCTTGCGATTTCTGCTACTAATACCTCACCCAATGTAACCAAGTAATCAACTGGCCTTACTGGCTGCACTACTGCATTGTGTACCAAATTTTAAATAATCTGAAATAATAATTTCCAAGTACCGTTCTTCTTTAGTTATAGCCAGTAATGTACGATTGAGACTATAATTGGCCTTTGGATCATATATACATAATTTTGCTCTTAAATGTCAGATCCCATTTCTTTGCCCAGTCATCCAGTTTTTTTTTTTTTTTATATCACCATTCATTTGATCCACCCCTCTTGAAAAAACAAAATCTTACACATGTTTGTATTATCAGCTAACAAGCAAACCTTCCCCTGAAGCCCACTTCCAATATCACTTATGCTCAGCCCAAGAACTGATATTTGGGGAACACCACTCGTAACTGACCCCTCATTTGAATGAACTCTATTAATTGAAACCCTCTGTCGTCTATCCTTGAGCCAGAATTCTACCCATTTAACAATCTTAGCATCTACTCCAAGGCAATACATTTTGTGAATACGTTTGTTGTGTGGGACAGTGTCAAAAGCTTTGCTGAAGTCTAGATATGCAATATCTACAGCTCCTCCGTGGTCTATTAATTTTGTTAAATGGTTAAAGAAATCAATTAGATTAGTCTGACATGATCCAGCAGTGAAGCCATGCTGTCTTATCTTCTAAGTTGTTTGCCTGATGGTAAGAAACAAGTCTTTTCTTTAAAATAATAATTTCCCTGCAATTGAGGTAAAACTGACTGGCCTATAGTTAGCAGATTCTTCCCTACTACCCTTCTTATGAAGAGGGACTACATTGGCAATTTTTCAGTCTTTAAGAACATCTCCTGTTAAAGGGACAGTCAACACAAAAATTGTTACTGTTTAAAAAGATAGATAATGACTTTACTACTCATTCCCCAGCTTTGCACAACCAACATGGTTATATTAACATACTTTATAATCTTTAAACCTCTAAATTTCTGTCTGTTTCAGCCCCATGATCACATGCTTTTGTATTTGCTTTTCACTTCAGGGTAAGCTAGTTCATGTGAGCCATATAGATAACATTGTGCTGACACCTGTGGATTCTAACAACACAGCACTAGTTGGCTTAAATTAAAGTCAATAAATTAATTCATGTTTTTTAGGGGGGGTCGTCAGAAGATGCTTAGAAACAAGATAATAACAGAGGTAAAAAGTATATTAATATAACCATGTTTTCTGTGCAAAACTGGGGAATGGGTAATAAAAGGGATTGTCTATCTTTTAAAACAATAACAAAAAAAAATTGTCCCTTTAACAGTGACAAATTAAATAAATCAGCTAACAGATCAAAGTTCTCTTAGAACCCTTGGATGATTATTATCTGGACCCACAGACTTACTTTTATTTTTGATAAAGCCCTTGAAATCTCTTTCTCTGTAAAAAAGAAAAGTACTACTCACACTATTAAAGGAATAAGGAAATTGGATACAACATACAATTTTAATCAGTTTTCCAGTTTACTTCTATTATCAAATTTGCTTAAAGGACCAGTCAACACATTAGATTTGTTATCTTGCATTTGCTGATTATGCAAGACAATGCAATAGCACTTAATCTGAACTTCAAATGAGTAGTAGATCTTTTTTTCTGACATTTTTAAAAGATAAGTCTTTTTCCACTCCCCCCTGTACCATGTGACAGCCATCAGCCAATCACAAATGCATACACGTACCATGTGACAGTCATCGGCCATTCACAAATGCATACACATTTATTCTTGCACATGCTCAGTAGGAGCTGGTGTCTCAAAAAGTTTAAATATAAAAAGACTGTGCACATTTAGTTAATGGAAGTAAATTGGAAAGCTGTTTAAAATGGCATGCTCTATCTGAATAATAAAAGTTTAATTTTGATTGAGTGTCCCTTTCTCTTGTAATCCTTTGCTGGAGGAACACTGGCAGCTAGTTGAACACATCAAGTGTGGCGTGCATTAAATTGTTTACAAGTAGCTCCTTTACCCTTATATTGGCATTTGAAAGAGTTTATTAAGCATGTGGTATCCCCATCTATGCTGAAAGTTTGTGGCCGCAGGTCCAAGCTATAGATAAGCTTTGTAAACACAGCCAGCAAAAGAAATTACACTCCCAGTGGGATATAGCAGAGATAAGGTAATAAAATGTTTATTTTCCATTGTTCTCTCTCAAGTATTGGTGATTGGTTTACGGACAGATATAAGAAAAACATAATTTATGTAAGAACTTACCTGATAAATTCATTTCTTTCATATTAGCAAGAGTCCATGAGCTAGTGACGTATGGGATATACATTCCTACCAGGAGGGGCAAAGTTTCCCAAACCTTAAAATGCCTATAAATACACCCCTCACCACACCCACAATTCAGTTTAACGAATAGCCAAGAAGTGGGGTGATAAGAAAAAAGTGTGAAAGCATATAAAATAAGGAATAGGAATAATTGTGCTTTATACAAAAAAATCAAAACCACCACAAAAAAGGGCGGGCCTCATGGACTCTTGCTAATATGAAAGAAATGAATTTATCAGGTAAGTTCTTACATAAATTATGTTTTCTTTCATGTAATTAGCAAGAGTCCATGAGCTAGTGACGTATGGGATAATGATTACCCAAGATGTGGATCTTTCCACACAAGAGTCACTAGAGAGGGAGGGATAAAATAAAGACAGCCAATTCCTGCTGAAAATAATCCACACCCAGAATAAAATTTAATGAAAAAACATAAGCAGAAGATTCAAACTGAAACCACTGCCTGAAGTACGTTTCTACCAAAAACTGCTTCAGAAGAAGAAAACACATCAAAATGGTAGAATTTAGTAAAAGTATGCAAAGAGGACCAAGTTGCTGTTTTGCAAATCTGATCAACCGAAGCTTCATTCTTAAACGCCCAGGAAGTAAAAACTGACCTAGTAGAATGAGCTGTAATCCTTTGAGGCGGAGTGTTACCCGACTCAACATAGGCATGATGAAATAAAGATTTCAACCAAGATGCCAAAGAAATGGCAGAAGCTTTCTGGTCTTTTCTAGAACCGGAAAAGATGACAAATAGACTAGCAGTCTTTCGGAAAGACTTAGTAGCTTCAACATAATATTACAAAGCTCTAACAGCATCCAAAGAATGCAATGATTTCTCCTTAGAATTCATAGGATTAGGACATAATGAAGGAACCACAATTTCTCTACTAATGTTGTTAGAATTCACAACCTTAGGTAAAAAATTCAAAAGAAGTTCGCAGCACCGCCTTATCCTGATGCAAAATCAGAAAAGGAGACTCACAAAAAAGAGTAGATAATTCAGAGACTCTTCTGGCAGAAGAGATGGCCAAAAGAAACAAAACTTTCCAAGAAAGTAATATAACGACCAAAGAATGCATGGGTTCAAAAGGAGAAGCTTGAAGAGCCCCCAGAACCAAATTCAAACTCCAAAGAGGAGAAATTGACTTAACGACAGGTTTTATACGAACCAAAGCTTGTACAAAACAATGAATATCAGGAAGATTAGCAATCCTTCTGTGAAAAAGAACAGAAAGAGCAGAGATTTGTCTTTCAAGAAACTTGCGGACAAACCTTTATCTAAACTATCCTGAAGAAATATAAGTCTTCCAGACTCTATAATATATCTCTCTAGATACAGATTTACGAGCCTGTCACATAGTATCAATCACAGAGTCAGAGAAACCTCTTTGACCAAGAATCAAGCGTTCAAACTCCACACCTTAAAATTAAGGTTTTGAGATCCTGATGGAAAAAAGAACCTTGAGACAGAAAGACTGGTCTTAACGGAAGAGTCCACAGCTGGCAAGAGGCCATCCGGACAAGATCCGCATACCAAAACCTGTGAAGCCATGCTGGAGCTACCAGCAGGACAAACGAGCATTCCTTTAGAATATTAGAGAATACCCTTGGAAGAAGAACTAGAGGCGGAAAGATATAGGCAGGATGACACTTGTAAGGAAGAGATAATGCATCCACTGCCTCCGCCCGAGGATCCCTGGATCCGGACAGATACCAGGGAAGTTTCTTGTTTAGATGAGAAGCCATCAGATCTATTTCTGAGAGTTCCCACATTTGAACAATCTGAGGAAATACCTCTGGGTGAAGACCATTCGCCCAGGTGCAACGTTTGGCGACTGAGATAATCCGCTTTCCAATTGTCCATACCTGGGATATGAACCGCAGAGATTAGACAGGAGCTGGATTCCGCCCAAACCAAAATTTGAGATACTTCTTTCATAGCCAGAGGACCGTGAGTCCCTCCTTGATTGATGTATGCCACAGTTGTGACATTGTCTGTCTGAAAACAAATGAACAACTCTCTCTTCAGAAGAAGGCCAAGACTGAAGAGCTCTGAAATTGCACGGAGTTCCAAAATATTGATCGGAAATCTCACCTCCTGAGATTCCCAAACCCCTTGTGCCGTCAGATACCCTCACACAGCTCCCCAACCTGTAAGACTTGCATCTGTTGAGATTATAGTTCAGGTCGGAAGAACAAAGAAGCCCCCTGAACTAAACGATGGTGATCTGCCCACCATGTCAGAGAGTGTCGTATAATCGGTTTAAAGATATTAATTGAGATATCTTTGAGTAATCCCTGCACCATTGGTTCAGCATACAGAGCTGAAGAGGTCGCATGTGAAAACGAGCAAAGGAGATCACATCTGATGCGGCAGTCCTAAGACCTAAAATTTCCATGCATAAGGCTACCAAAGGGAATGATTGTGACTGAAGGTTTTGACAAGCTGATATCAATGTTAAACTTCTCTTGTCTGACAAGGACAGAGTCATAGACACTGAATCTATTCTAGAAACCTAAAAAGGTTACACTTGTCTGAGGAATCAATGAACTGATTGGTAAATTGATCCTCCAACCATGAACTTGAAGAAACAACACAAGTCGATTCGTATGAGATTCTTCGAAAATGAGAAGACTGAGCAAGTACCCAGATATTGTCCAATAAGGAAATACCAAAAAAACCCTGTTCTCTGATTACAGAAAGAAGGGCACCGAGAACCTTTGAAAAAAATTCTTGGAACTGAGGCTAGGCCAAACGGTAGAGCCACAAAACTGGTAATGCTTGTCTAAAAAGAGAATCTCAGACACTAAAAGTGATCTGGATGAATCGGAATATGCAGATACACATCCTGTAAATCTATTGTAGACATATAATGCTCTTGCTAAACAAAAGGCAGGACAGCCCTACAGTAACCATCTTGAATGTTGGTATCCTTACATAACGATTCAATATTGATAGATCCGGAACTGGTCTGAAGGAATTGACCTTCTTTGGTACAATGAAGAGATAAAATAAAACCCCAGCCCCTGTTCCAGAACTGGAACTGGCATAATTACTCCAGCCAACTCTAGATCTGAAACACATTTCAGAAATGCTGAGCCTTTGCTGTGTTAACTGGGACACGGGAAAGAAAAAAATCTCTTAGCAGAAGGCCTTAACTGAAGCCAATTCTGTACCTTTCTGAAACAATGTTCTGAAACCAGAAATTGAGAACGGAATTGATCAAAATTTCTTTGAAGAAAACGTAATCTGCCCCATACCAGCTGAGCTGGAATAAGGTCCGCACCTTCATGGGTACTTAGGAGCTGGCTATAGGTTTTCTAAAAGGCTTGGATATATTCCAAACTGGAAATAGTTTCCAAACTGATACTGCTCCTGAGAATGAAGGATCAGGCTTTAGTTCCTTATTGTGAGGAAAGGAACAAAATGATTATTAGACCTAAATTTACCTTAGATTTTTTATCCTTTGGAAAAAAAGTTCCCTTCCTTCCAGAAACAGTTGAAATAATAATTTATTACCCTGGAAAGAAAGGGAAAGCAAAGTTGACTTAGAAGACATATCAGTATTCCAAGTTTAATCCATAAAGCTTTTCTAGCTAAAATAGCTAGAGACATATACCTGACATCAACTCTAATGATATGAAAAGATGGTATCACCAATAAAATTATTAGCATGTTATAGAATAATAATAATGCTATAAAATTATGATCTGTTACTTGTTGCGCTAAAGCTTCTAACCAAAAAGTTGAAGCTGCAGCAACATCCGCTAAAAATATAGCAAGTCTAAGAAGATTACCTGAACATAAGTAAGCTTTTCTTAGAAGGATTCAATTTTCCTATCTAAAGGATCCTTAAATGAATTACTATCTGCCGTAGGAATAGTAGCACATTTAGCAGGAGTAGAGACAGCCCCATAACCTTAGGGATTTTGTCCCAAAAAAACTCTAATCTGTCAGATGGCACAGGATATAATTGCTTAAACGTTTAGAAGGAGTAAAAGAATTACCCAAATTATTCCATTCCCTGGAAATTACTTCAGAAATAGCATCAGGGAGATTAAACACTTCTGGAATAACTACAGGAGATATAAAAACCTTATTTAAACATTTAGATTTAGAATCAAGAGGACCAGAATCCTCTATTTCTAATGCAATTAATACTTCTTTAAATAAAGAACGAATAAATTCCATCTTGAACAAATACAAAGATTTATCAGCATCAACCTCTGAGACAGAAACCTCTGAACCAGAAGAACCATTATCAGTATCAGAATGATGATGTTCATTTAAAAATTCATCTGAAAAAAGAGAAGTTTTAAAAGACTTTTATGTAAACTAGAAGGAGAAATAACAGACATAGCCTTCTTAATGGATTTAAAAAATAAAATCTCTTATGTTTATCAGGAACACTCTGAAAATTAGATGTTGACGGAACAGCAACAGGTAATGTAACAGTACTAAAGGAAATTTTATCTGCATTAATAAGTTTGTCATGACATGCAATACAAACAACAGCTGGAGAAACAGATACCAAAAATTATAGCAGATACACTTAGCTTGGTAGCTCCAGCAGTAGACAGCGATTTTCCTGTAGTATCTTCTGACTCAGATGCAACGTAAGACATCTTGCAATATGTAAGAGAAAAAACAACATATAAAGCAAAATTGATCAAATTCCTTAAATGACAGTTTCAGGAATGGGAAAAAATGCCAAAGAACAAGCTTCTAGCAACCAGAAGCACTGAAAAAATAAGACTTAAATAATGTGGAGAAAAAAGCGACGCCCTTATTTTTTAGCGCCAAATAAGACGCCCACATTATTTGGCGCCTAAATGCTTTTGGCGCCAAAAATGACGCCACATCCGGAACGCCAACATTTTTGGCGCAAAATAACGTCAAAAAATGACGCAACTTCCGGCGACACGTATGACGCCGGAAACGGAAAAGAATTTTTGCGCCAAAAAAGTCCGCGCCAAGAATGACGCAATAAAATGAAGCATTTTCAGCCCCCGCGAGCCTAACAGCTCACAGGAAAAAAAGAGTCAAATTTTTGAAGGTAAGAAAAAATGATTAATTCAAATGCATTATCCCAAATATGAAACTGACTGTCTGAAAAATAAGGAAAGTTGAACATTCTGAGTCAAGGCAAATAAATGTTTGAATACATATATTTAGAACTTTATAAACAAAGTGCCCAACCATAGCTTAGAGTGTCACAGAAAATAAGATTTACTTACCCCAGGACACTCATCTACATGTTGTAGAAAGCCAAACCAGTACTGAAACGAGAATCAGCAGAGGTAATGGTATATATAAGAGTATATCGTCGATCTGAAAAGGGAGGTAAGAGATGAATCTCTACGACCGATAACAGAGAACCTATGAAATAGACCCCGTAGAAGGAGATCACTGCATTCAAATAGGCAATACTCTCCTCACATCCCTCTGACATTCACTGCACGCTGAGAGGAAAACCGGGCTCCAACTTGCTGCGGAGCGCATATCAACGTAGAATCTAGCACAAACTTACTTCACCACCTCCATCGGAGGCAAAGTTTGTAAAACTGAATTGTGGGTGTGGTGAGGGGTGTATTTATAGGCATTTTAAGGTTTGGGAAACTTTGCCCCTCCTGGTAGGAATGTATATCCCATACGTCACTAGCTCATGGACTCTTGCTAATTACATGAAAGAAAAGCAGGTATATGTACACAATGTGATAAATTAATGAGATCTGATTATACCTACAAGCTCAACCCATTTTATTAGGTTGTGGCTTCAAAACACAAAATCAGAGCTTTAATATAAACAAATAAACCTTAAAAAGCCAATTTTCATACATGTTTTACTCTGCAGTTGGTAAAAAAGCAATTGTAAACACATTAAGGGAAAACAATTTTACAGTATACTGTCCCTTTAAACACTTTACTATTTATCTCCTTCCACTACTCTCATCAGTTGAGTCTTACTATCCCTCCATTAGTTTTTCTCTTTTCACCCGATATATTTAAATAAGGTTTTGTCACCTTTTTTACAGATTGTGCTATTTTCTCTTCTGCATCCGCTTTAGCCTTTCTGATTAACTGCTTCATCATCTTTTGTTGGGTTCTCCATTTTTCCTTATCCTCTTTTGAGCCAGTGAGTTTGAATTTTTTATAGACTGACTTTTTTTGTCTTAACTGCATGTGCTAATTTCCTTGAAAACCATATTGTTTTTCTTTTACAAACAAGCCTAATACAGTGTATAGTTTCATCTAGAACAGCGTTTTTAAAATATACCCACTGTTCTTGTACACCTGTAATCTGTGCGATCCCTTGTAGAGATTCATTTAGATATTTGCCCATGTAAAAAAAAATAAAAAATCAGCTGTTCTAAAGTCTAAAACTTTTGTTTTACTATGGTTGCACGGTACCTTTGCCTATATATTAAACCATACAGACTGATGATCACTAGAACCTAAGTTCTCACACACAGGCACTCCAGATACTATATCTCTGTTTAGTACTTACAAACTGCATACCTACCTGCTTTTCAACAAATGCTACTAAGCGAACAAAGTTAATCTGGTAACTGAAATCAAACTAATTTCTTTTTACTCTCTATAAGAATCATGAAAATAGAAAATAAAAAAAAGGTTTTATGTCCCTTAAAACACCAAGCTGCCAGAGTAAAATTTTAAATCCAAAGGAAAGAAGGGACTTTGAATCAGTAGGTCATGGTATAAAACTTTGAAAAAGTAGCCACCTTAATAAATCCGTTCTATGGAAGCCTCACAAAGGAAGGCCCGAAAAGTCACAACTGCTATAGTGGAATAAGCAGTAATACACTCGAGAAAGACATCCCTGAAACTATGAATGCCATTGAATTAAGGTCTTAAGACAAACGGGCCAAGTAAACTGCCATAGCATCTAAAACTGGCGAGATCTAGAAAAATTGACAAAGAAAGTCTATCTAAAATCTATTTAAGGCCCATATAGAGAGTTGTTGGATACTCCGCTGTTTATTCAAAGGAAATTGTTTGCGTAAAGAGGTTACACTTTAAGGCTAGAGGAAAGAAGATTAAATCTTCAGCAACGTAAATATTTTTTTCACCATAAGAGCAATACAATTGTGAAACTTCTTGCCTAAGGAGGTAGTGAATGCCAATACCTTAAAGTTCTAACCAAATAAACAGATCACAAACTTAAAGTAGAATTGCATAATTAACAAGTGCATAATAAATAGACAATGCAATAACACCTACTCTGAATTTCAAATATGCAGTAGATTTTTTTACTGACAATTTTTTTTTTCTCCCATTTTCTGGGAGCTTGTGCACATGCTCAGAAGGATCTTGTTCCCCAGAAACTGTGTAAATAAAAAGACTGTGCAAAATTTGATAATGGAAGTAATTTGGAAAGTGTCTTAAAACTGCTGCTCTATCTGAATCATAAAGGTTTATTTTGACTTGAGTGTCCCTTTAAGCTATAAGACACATATGGCTAGGACAGTGATGGAAGCACTTTAAGCATTAATGTAAACCATTTACACAGCTACATCACAAATAAAGGGGTTGACAGTCTTAGAACGCCTAACACAATCCTTGATCTCTTCCAATGATGCATCTCTAGGCAAAAGCTCCAAGAGGCTGTCACATCAGACAGAAGAAGCTGAAGTCAGGCAAGCTACACCGAGAGCCAGGTGTAAGAGACCACCAGCTAAAATGAATGTTTGTGAAAACCTTTAATCTATCTATCCATAGAGTCCTTGCAAGAAGTACTATCCTTTAAATGAATAGCGGTTTGCCTTAACTAGAAACTGCCCTATCTTTCAACTTGGAAGGCAGTAGAGGGAACATGACAGTTAATTTGGCGGAAGGAACAAAAGGCACCCCAGGTTTGCACCCCCCCCTTTAACTACATCACATGCACAATAACAAAATTGTATAATCAATAAATTTTATATATAAATTAATAAATATAAATATTTTTTACATTTGTCTTGTACAGTAATTGTTTTGGTAATAGAACTACTAAAGCTTTACTCATTAACATTCTGGAAAGTGTACCTAGTAGAAGGGCATCATTGAGGGGCTCCTTGGTGTTCTTTCTTGGAACTTTGCTGGGAGCTGAAGAGTTATCTATAGGAGTCTTGTATCTTTCTGATGACCTATATGGAGGAGCACTTAGGAGAGGAGGACTCTGGGAAGGAGTATTGTTATCTGGGGGAAAAAAGAATTAAAACGTTATGACTCTATTATCTGTATTACATCCATCTTAAATTAGACAAAAGGAAAAAATGGACAGGGGTTTGAAGGAGGCATCCGTTCAAATACCCTAATAAAAATTTGTATTTTATTCTTTTTTACAGTGGTCATATTATGTGGCTATTGAATTCAGATATACTATGTTTTTGTAACCACAATAAATATTTTATTCTATTCAATATTCCTATTCCCTTGCATCATTCTAGTTCTCAGATCAGATGTCTATTCTTCAGTATTGTAAATAAGTAACAAGGTACAGTATAGTTAATATTTTGTACTAATGGTAATCTTAAACAATTTTATGATCCAGATGGACAAATGCCGGCTCATTAGCCAACCTCAATATGTTCTCAAGAATAAAGAATACTAAGATCCTATCTTTCCTGCCATCTATCCCGCTATCCATCCGTCTAGCCATCTATCCCCGCTATCCATCCGTCTAGCCATCTATCCCCGCTATCCATCCGTCTAGCCATCTATCCCCGCTATCCATCCGTCTAGCCATCTATCCCCGCTATCCATCCGTCTAGCCATCTATCCCCGCTATCCATCCGTCTAGCCATCTATCCCCGCTATCCATCCGTCTAGCCATCTATCCCCGCTATCCATCCGTCTAGCCATCTATCCCCGCTATCCATCCGTCTAGCCATCTATCCCCGCTATCCATCCGTCCAGCCATCTATCCCCGCTATCCATCTGTCCAGCCATCTATCCCTATATCCATCCGTCTAGCCATCTATCCCCGCTATCCATCCGTCTAGCCATCTATCCCCGCTATCCATCCGTCCAGCCATCTATCCCTATATCCATCAGTCAAGCCATCTATCCCCGCTATCCATCCGTCTAGCCATCTATCCCCGCTATCCATCCGTCTAGCCATCTATCCCCGCTATCCATCCGTCCAGCCATCTATCCCTATATCCATCCGTCCAGCCATCTATCCCCGCTATCCATCCGTCCAGCCATCTATCCCTATATCCATCCGTCCAGCCATCTATCCCGCTATCTATTTGTCCGTCCCTCTATCCACCTGTCTAGCCATTTATCCTGCTATCTATCTAATACATAAATAGAGCAAGCCCTTTTATGTGTTTGTAACCTAGGGGAAAAAAAGAGAATATGAACAAAACCAACATACAAAGAATGTAAAATAGAATGAACAAGAAGTTGGGATAGTTTAAAGAATAACATAGCAACAACATGAGAACGTTTCAACAGCAAAGTTACAGGTTCTAGACTACTAGTCTGGGGTGACTGTCTTATCCTTCTGTGGTTGATAAGTCACATACCATTAAATTGGGTAACATTAGTGATTATTTATCAGCTGCCATTAATTATGTCTGAAACCACACATTGAAGGGACAGTAAACACCTTGCAATTACAATACATTTCTGTTGTGTTGCTATAGAATAACATATAACTCAAGTAATATCTACAACAAAAATTTGTTATGATTATCATTATTATTATAGAATTATTTCTGTAACACATACTCACTAAAGTAAGGAGTACATTTTGATAATATTGAATACCGCCTCTATATAGTTAGCAATAACTTCTAATATTGAGTGGCTAAAATTCTAAAAATGTAACTTGATAATAGAAAGTATTTGTCAAGTTGTGTGTAATTACAACTTCATGAGGTATTTTTGATTAAAAGGGACCTGAAACCCAAAATATTTCTTTCTTTCATGATTCAGGTAGAGAATACAATTTTAAACAACATTCTATTTTACTTCTATTATATGATTTACTTCATTCTTTAGATATCCTTTGTTGAAGAAATAGCAATGCACATTGTGAGCCAATCACACAAGGCATCTATGTACCACCACCAATCAGCAGCTAATGAGCCTATCTAGATATGCTTTTCAACAAAGAATATCAAGAGAATGAAGCAAATTAGATAACTGTAAATTGGAAAGTTGTTTATAATTGCATGCTTTTCTCTTTCTAAAACATAAAAGAAAACAAATTGGGTTGTATGTCCCTTTAAGATGGATTTTAACTAGCTACAGGGTTTCTGTATATGAACAGGTTGGAGAGGAACCTCTGATTAATTTCTGCAGATCACTCCCACCACTTCTTGGTCCTTTACACAACAAGACTTGAGTCATAAGGCTCGTCTAGCCAAAAGAGCAGCACTTTTTGCATCCATGCCAGTCATTTCCACTGCTGCGTCACAAATAAAGATGTTTGCAGTGGTCACCTTTGATCGACAACAACTAGAGACTCCACCCAGAAAAGATATTTTAACATAACTATTGGTCTATAAAATGAAATGATTATACTGGTTGGTCCCACACATGACCTCTTTATCCCAACCTTAAAGTGAAGGTAAACTTTAGCCATATATGAAATCTTGCCATTAAAAAAAAAAAAGTATATCTGCATCTTTTTTTTATTTTTATATATTCGTGCCTTTAGTAATGTTTTAATTACAATGTTATACTGGCTTGTTGGATTGAACTGCAATGAACATCCAATCAATGTGTGTGTCATATGACACTCTTGAAGTGCAGACCTTTGAAAGCCTTTAGGTCGCCTATGTAGAGAGTGGGTGGGACTGCTCTCTATGGCACAGCCCAGCCAAAAGAGGAAATGAAGGAGAAACAGAAGATACCAAGTAGGAATATAAATCTTGTATTATAATATATTTTTGTATATATATATATATATATATATATATATATATATATATATATATATATATATATATATATATACACACACACACACACATATATCCCGTATATACACACACACACAGTATCTCACAAAAGTGAGTACACCCCTCACATTTTTGTAAATATTTTATTATATCTTTTCATGTGACAACACTGAAGAAATGACACTTTGCTACAATGCAAAGTAATGAGTGCACAGCCTGTATAACCGTGTAAATTTGCTGTCCCCTCAAAATAACTAAACACACAGCCATTAATGTCTAAACCGTTGGCAACAAAAGTGAGTACACCCCTAAGAGGAAATGTCCAAATTGGGCCCAATTAGCCATCTTCCCTCTCCGGTGTCATGTGACTCGTTAGTGTTACAAGGTCTCAATTGTGAATGGAGAGCAGGTGTGTTAAATTTGGTGTTATCGCTCTCACACTCTCTCATACTGGTCACTGGAAGTTCAACATGGCACCTCATAGCAAAGAACTCTCTGAGGATCTGAAAAAAAGAATTGTTGCTCTACGTAAAGATGGCCTAGGCTATAAGAAGATTGCCAAGACCTTGAAACTGAGCTGCAGCACGGTGGGCAAGACCATACAGCGGTTTCACAGGACAGGTTCCACTCAGAACAGGCCTCGCCATGGTGGACCAAAGAAGTTGAGTGCACGTGCTCAGCGTCATATCCAGAGGTTGTCTTTGGGAAATAGACGTATGAGTGCTGCCAGCATTGCTGCAGAGTTTAAAGGGGTGGGGGGTCAGACTGTCAGTGCTCAGACAATACTCCACACAATGCATCAAATTGGTCCCAGGAAGGACGCCTCTTCTAAAGATGATGAACAAGAAAGCCCGCAAACAGTTTGCTGCAAACAAGCAGACTAAGGACATGGATTACTGGAACCATGTCCTGTGATCCGATGAGACCAAGATAAACTTATTTGGTTCAGACGGTATCAAGCATGTGTGGCGGCAACCAGGTGAGGAGTACAAAGACAAGTGTGCCATGCCTACAGTCAAGCATGGTGGTAGGAATGTCATGGTCTGGGCCTGCATGAGTGCTGCCGGCACTGGGTAACTACAGTTCATTGAGGGAACCATGAATGCCAACATGTACTGTGACATACACAAACTCAGAGCTGCGCAAGGGGAAAATAGATTATTAAAAATGATATATTATAATAACAGTAACAGAGTAAATTCTTTTAGATTGTTAGTACCCCAATAAATAAATAAACAAACATACAATCAAATAAAATCACAATCTTGAGTTAAATAAATATAGACCAAACTATTGGTCCCCAACTTAGGATTCCGTTCGTCAGTATTGGTTTTTAGGTCTTTATAATAACAGCCCACTTAAAATGTTTTACATACATGCCTCAAGGAGTATGGGTAGTCCACAAACAACGTGTATCTTCGCTTCCTTGGAATAGGATAGCTCTCCCTTTAGTGGCGAATCTCTGATGCAGCTTACATTCTCTTCAAGCACTTAAGGAGTACTTCAGGCAAAAATTACTGGAAAATAAGAACAGAGAAGCGCATCCTCGATTCAAGGTAAAAGTAGTACAATTTTATTAGAGCACACACATCTGTATGCACTTACTGGAAACAGAAATAAAATCCGCCATAAAAAAATGAAAACACAGCTCTCAGACAGCTTTTCTTGCTTAACCCTTTCGTGACTAGGCTAAAAGGTCTACAGCGTTCCAATGTAGATAAATTGAAATCAGACGATCGCGAGATTTCAATTATGGGATCGGGTCTGGGGCACGCTAGGAACGCCCTCCAGACCCCGATCAAATCCTGCAAGCGCAGTAGGCTTCATAACGGCTTTAAAGCCAAGTGCCGTTGTGACGGAATACAACGGCATAACGGAGTGAAAAGGTTAACAAGCGTCTAGTAAAGATTGTCCGTTTTTGGTTGTTAGACTGTTCCTTGTAAACGTTCTTCTATATGTAACAGTGCCAGTGTACACAGATCCTGTCTACGCGTTTCATCTGAGCTACGCAGACTTTCTCAAGACAAACTGGATCGGCTGTCTTGAGAAAGTCTGCGTAGGTCAGATGAAACGCGTAGACAGGATCTGTGTACACTGGCACTGTTACATATAGAAGAATGTTTACAAGGAACAGTCTAACAACCAAAAACGGACGATCTTTACTAGACGCTTGTTAAGCAAGAGAAGCTGCCTGAGAGCTGTGTTTTCATTGTTTTAAGGCGGATTTTATTTCTGTTTCCAGTAAGTGCATACGGTTGTGTGTGCTCTAATAAAATTGTACAACTTTTACCCTGAATCGAGGATGCGCTTCTCTGTTCTTATTTTCCAGTAATGTACTGTGACATACTGAAGCAGAGCATGATCCCCTCCCTTCTGGAGACTGGGCCGCAGGGCAGTATTCCAACATGATAACGACCCCAAACACACTTCCAAGACAACCACTGCCTTGCTAAAGAAGCTGAGGGTAAAGGTGATGGACTGGCCAAGCATGTCTCCAGACCTAAACCCTATTGAGCATTTGTGGGACATCCTCAAACGGAAGGTGGTGGAGCGCAAGGTCTCTAACATCTACCAACTCTGTGATGTCGTCATGGAGGAGTGGAAGAGGACTCCAGTGGCAACCTGTGAAGCTCTGGTGAACTCCATGCCCAAGAGGGTTAATGCAGTGCTGGAAAATAATGGTGGCCACACAAAATATTGACACTTTGGGCCTACTTAGGGGTGTACTCACTTTTGTTGTTAACGGTTTAGACATTAATGGCTGCGTGTTGAGTTTTTTTTGGGGGGGACCACAAATTTACACTGTTATACAGGTTGTACACTCACTACTTTACATTGTAGCAAAGTGTAATTTCTTCAGTGTTGTCACAAGAAAAGATATAATAAAATATTTACAAAAATGTGAGGGGTGTACTCACTTTTGTGAGATACTGTATATTGCAAAAATTGTACCAGCTAGTAAAGGATATGGTGGCTATGGTCAAGGACCTACAGTACTCCAATGCTGACGTGGGTACCAAGGTGCACAGAGGTTTAGAGAGTAATATATATAAAAAAGAGAAACATATAGTAAACGATAATATTGGGACTACCTTACAGCTATATTTTTGTAGCTTTCTTGCTGTGTGTATATACTAATGGGGATCCCTGTATATGTTATTGGATAATGAATGAATCACATATGCTTTATACCTTAGACCATTAACTGGATGGTTCTTTTTTAGTTGGTTATTTTTCTTTTTGCACATTGCACATATACCTCAAATTAATGATAATTATTTCTCATCAAGCATCTGTGTTTGTGCGTTCTTGAGATTCTGGTAGCTCTTATTATTTTTTATTAAGGCTTAATATGGGCTTCCTAGATAAGGTTTACTATATGTGTCTCATATATATATATATATATATATATATATATATATATATATATATATATATACACACACATACATATACACATATATATACACATATATATATATATATACACACACACACATATATATACACATACATATACACAAACATATACACACACACACATTTATATATATTTATATATATATATATATATATATATATATATATATATACACACACACATATATACACTTTTAAAAAAAATAAAAAAGGAGGTTTTGCTTGCACACTAATATATTTTTCCTTGCAACATTCTGAAATTTACCATCACTTTTTTTTTGGTGTAATAAAAAAAACTTACCGCCCTGTGCAAGTTGCAAATCATGAGGTTGCTTGTTGGCTATGGATGCTAAATAATCAATCTCTCTTTCTAGATCTGCTTCAGCCATCTTTTTTGATGCAACTAAAAAAACAAAAAAGTAATATATTTAAATAACATTTAACACTTTTTCAGTATTACAGGGACAGTAAACAACTTGTAAACAAGACATTTCTCTTGCGTTGCTATACAATAAACACACCAGCCAAAACTGAACGTTTTAAATTTTTTTTTACTGCAATTGTTTTCCTATAGCTAAACTCCACCCACTATCTGCCTTACTCTGAGGAGCCAATCTGGGCTGGAGTGTGCAGACAACAAGGTTAGACGCAGTCATAATGTTAGTATAAAGTATATTGTTTGTCGTTATCAGTTAAAGACAGCTAGGGAAATGTATGTAGCAGGGTTAGCCTTGAGAAGACAGCAAGGTGCATAAAAAGTTCTGAGAATTAAAAAAATCATCAATTTCCAGAGCTAAAATACATGAAAGGGGGGTAAAATAAATAATGGAAGTGTATTGAAAATGTATTTTATTACCCATAACTACACATGTTCTATTAAAATCTGAAGATGTTTACTTACTGTCTTTTGACAACTTACTGAACCAGTTTTTAGTTGTTTGGATCTCATTGCATTTACACCGAAATGTCAAGGTTTTTTTTTCTGTGAGGAACCCACAGAAATTACACTTTTTCAGACAACCAAACATTTTTAGAAAATAAATTTAGCTTGCAAAAAAAAAATAAAAAAAAATCATAATATGGAATAAAAAGCTACAAAAAATAATTAAAGACAAAACATTATAATAATTCTAAATATCTTTTGTGGTGTCCTTTTCTATGGTGTTCATATTAAAGGGACATTAGTACTCTAGAATGGTTACGACGCACTTCGCTTTTGCTTTCCCTCCAGTTGTGGCAGCTCTCTTTAAAGCCGTGTTCGTATTTTAACCCCTGAAATGTTATCTGATGGTGAAGCTCCGCCTCTTTGCGCTGGGGGCGGCCATCTTGGAGCACAGATATTCTCACAGACTGTGGCCGCGTTAAGCAAGCGCACCAAGCGAACTGGGACTCGCTTGGAGCGTTCTGTGAACACTTAACAGTGAGGCGCTGGGTGTTCCCTCAGAGCTCTGATTACGTAAGTCCCAGCGTTTCCATCGTGCTGGTAAAGGACTTTTCAGATCAAGCTCAGACGCTTGCAAAAATGGCAGCCTCCACCAGCAACACTATATATACATACAGTATATTTATATACACACGTGTTGCTCATGGAGGCTGCCATGTTTACAATAACATAAAAGTTAATCATGTCTGCATTATTTATTATCAAGATTTGTGAAAGTACTATTAAAATTACAACACTTATTTATATATATTTATATAAATAAGTGTTGCAAATGTAATAATACTTTCACAAGTAAGGGAGCTAATAATAAACGTTTGCATGCACAAAGGGATCTGATGCACGATAATGGATTACACATATATAATTCATATGTGAGACGTTTCTATTTGCATGCAATATTTCTAATACTTAAAAGGTATTAGAAATATTGCATGCAATTAGAAGCGTCTCTGTACTATGCAGATCCCTTTGCGCATGCCTACTATTCTGTCAATGCGTGGTGACGTGGGACGTTGCGATGGGAGCGTTTTGTCAAAGCTCCCTAACTAGTGACGTATCCACAGCGCCACGTCATCACCACGGCATATGTGCCGGCGCTGGGAGTAAGCGCTGCCCGAACGCAGCCTGTGAAAGAAGTATTGCGCCATAACATATCAATGAGGTTGTCAACTTTTTGACAACTGTATCATTTACTTCAGGTTAGGGTGCCTTTTTTGCTGTGGCTGTATTGCTCTTTATTATTGTTGAGTGTTATTTTAAATATGTTTTGTATAACTGTACATAAGCAAAAATGTAAAGCTCACCTAATGTATCATGCACACTAACTCCAAGCAAATGATACAGCTGTAAAAAAAAAAAGTGTGTAGTATTACTGACCTGCGTGTGCATAGCTTATGTTACAGGCTGTGAGAATACCTGAGCCCCAAGGTGGCGGTGTCCAGTATGAAGAGGCGGAGCTTCAGTATCTGGCACCTTAAAACTATTAAAACCGAAGAATTGATTTGTAAAAAGCTGGAGGGACAGAATGAAATGCAACAACATAGTGAGTAGTTACTATTCTTTTGTAATTGTGGTCAGCAGTTTAATCAGAGTCATTTCCTAAATATTTCAAACCCACATTTTATCATCCCACATTTAGCATCAGTTAACCTTCCCCAAAACACCAAAATTTAAAGGGATACCGAACCCAATTTTCTTCTTTCATGCTTTCGGATAAAGCATGCCATTTTAAGCAACTTTCTAATTTACTCCTATTAACAATTTTTCTTTGTTTCTCTAGGTATCTTTATTTGAAAAAGAAGGAATGTAAAGCTTATGAGCCCGGCCCATCTTGGGTTCAGCACCTGGGAAGCGCTTGATGATTGGTCATTACATTTAGCCACCAATTATCAAGTGCTACACCCAGGTGCTGAACCAAAGATGGGCTGGCTCGTAAGTATTACATTCCTACTTATAATAAAGATACCAAGAGAATGAAGAAAAATTGATAATAGTAGTAAATTAGAAAGTTGCTTAAAATGGCATGCTCCATCTGAATCATGAAACAAAAAAGATTGGGTTCAGTATCCCTTTAAGATTGTATACCTATATAGTTCACTTAAAAAAATAGAAGATAAAATGTACTATTTTTGCTATTATGCATCATCTTGTAACGTATGCAGGGATATAATCATATAAATATCTACCCATATAAATAACTCACTCTTTCAAATGGAGTGTCTTATGATATATTAATATACAGGGAGTGCAGAATTATTAGGCAAATGAGTATTTTGACCACATCATCCTCTTTATGCATGTTGTCTTACTCCAAGCTGTATAGGCTTGAAAGCCTACTACCAATTAAGCATATTAGGTGATGTGCATCTCTGTAATGAGAAGGGGTGTGGTCTAATGACATCAACACCCTATATCAGGTGTGCATAATTATTAGGCAACTTCCTTTCCTTTGGCAAAATGGGTCAAAAGAAGGACTTGACAGGCTCAGAAAAGTCAAAAATAGTGAGATATCTTGCAGAGGGATGCAGCACTCTTAAAATTGCAAAGCTTCTGAAGCCTGATCATCGAACAATCAAGCGTTTCATTCAAAATAGTCAACAGGGTCGCAAGAAGCGTGTGGAAAAACCAAGGCGCAAAATAACTGCCCATGAACTGAGAAAAGTCAAGCGTGCAGCTGCCAAGATGCCACTTGCCACCAGTTTGGCCATATTTCAGAGCTGCAACATCACTGGAGTGCCCAAAAGCACAAGGTGTGCAATACTCAGAGACATGGCCAAGGTAAGAAAGGCTGAAAGACGACCACCACTGAACAAGACACACAAGCTGAAACGTCAAGACTGGGCCAAGAAATATCTCAAGACTGATTTTTCTAAGGTTTTATGGACTGATGAAATGAGAGTGAGTCTTGATGGGCCAGATGGATGGGCCCGTGGCTGGATTGGTAAAGGGCAGAGAGCTCCAGTCCGACTCAGACGCCAGCAAGGTGGAGGTGGAGTACTGGTTTGGGCTGGTATCATCAAAGATGAGCTTGTGGGGCCTTTTCGGGTTGAGGATGGAGTCAAGCTCAACTCCCAGTCCTACTGCCAGTTTCTGGAAGACACCTTCTTCAAGCAGTGGTACAGGAAGAAGTCTGCATCCTTCAAGAAAAACATGATTTTCATGCAGGACAATGCTCCATCACACGCGTCCAAATACTCCACAGCGTGGGTGGCAAGAAAGGGTATAAAAGAAGAAAATCTAATGACATGGCCTCCTTGTTCACCTGATCTGAACCCCATTGAGAACCTGTGGTCCATCATCAAATGTGAGATTTACAAGGAGGGAAAACAGTACACCTCTCTGAACAGTGTCTGGGAGGTTGTGGTTGCTGCTGCACGCAATGTTGATGGATGTCCTTGCAAAGAAAGGTGGCTATATTGGTCACTGATTTGTTTTTGTTTTGTTTTTGAATGTCAGAAATGTATATTTGTGAATGTTGAGATGTTATATTGGTTTCACTGGTAAAAAATAAATAATTGAAATGGGTATATATTTGTTTTTTGTTAAGTTGCCTAATAATTATGCACAGTAATAGTCACTGTTAGGGCTGTAGTTTTTTCTATCATGATTCAGATAGAGCATGCAATTTTAAGCAGCCTTCTAATTTGCTCCTATTATCAATTGTCTTCATTCTCTTGGTATCTTTATTTAAAAAGCAGGAATGAAAGCTTAGGAGCCGGCCCATATTTAGTTCAGTACCCGGGTAGCGCTTCCTGATTGGTGGATAAATGTAGCCACCAACCAGCAAGCGCTATCTGGGGTGCTGAATCAAAAATGGGCCGGCTCCTAAACTTTCAGTTATGCTTTTTCAAATAAAGATACAAAAAGAAAAAGGAAAATTGATAAATCAGAGTAAATTAGAAAGTTGCTTAAAATTGCATGCTCTATCTGAATCATAAAATAAAAAAATAGGGTTTAGTGTCTAAACCTCTTCATGTGGAGAAGAAAAAGGCTTATATAAAA
Source organism: Bombina bombina (assembly GCF_027579735.1). Lineage (NCBI taxonomy): Eukaryota > Metazoa > Chordata > Amphibia > Anura > Bombinatoridae > Bombina > Bombina bombina. The sequence continues at coordinate 66,400,672 of NC_069510.1, forward strand.
AAATATATATATTGAAGAATTTTCTTTTTTGGATAAATGTAAAAATACAGTCCAAACAAACATCACAAAGCACCTAGTAGCCATTCTAGTCAATTTCATAACAAAGACTCAAATGCCAATATAAACCAACACCATAAGGTGCTAACTAAACATTGGAGAACATTTAACATATGATAAAATACATAAAATAATTACAAAAACTAAAAAAAAAAAAAAAAAAAAAGATTCACCAAGGACCATTAGGGATAGCTACGACTACACCCGGGGCGAGCTACGACTACACCCGGGGCGAGCTACGACTACACCCGGGGCGAGCTAGCACTACACCCGGGGCGAGCTACGACTACACCCGGGGCGAGCTAGCACTACACCCGGGGCGAGCTAGGACTACACCCGGGGCGAGCTAGGACTACACCCGGGGCGAGCTAGGACTACACCCGGGGCGAGCTAGGACTACACCCGGGGCGAGCTAGGACTACACCCGGGGCGAGCTAGGACTACACCCGGGGCGTGGTAAACTTCCAGTAGAGTGGTCAGAGATTAATATACTCTAATCTTCTTTGAGAATGATAGGGACGGGGAGGGTTCTCTCTTCTTTTCTCTCTTTTTTTTGTTTTCTTTTTCCTCTTTGTAGAATGTTATTATGTAAACTGCAGGACAAAGACCGATTCATATGTATCTAGGAATCTAATGTATTTTAG
>NC_069510.1:66408872-66416372 GCF_027579735.1 Bombina bombina
TTAATAAAATGGGTTGAGTTTGTAGGTATAATCAGATCTCATTACTTTATCACATTGTGTACACATACATGCTTCTTTATCTTATATCTGTAGGTATAATCAGATCTCATTACTTTATCACATTGTGTACATATACATGCTTCTTTATCTTATATCTGTAGGTATAATCAGATCTCATTACTTTATCACATTGTGTACATATACCTGCTTCTTTATATCTGTAGGTATAATCAGATCTCATTACTTTATCACATTGTGTACATATACATGCTTCTTTATCTCATATCTGTAGGTATAATCAGATCTCATTACTTTATCACATTGTGTAAATATACCTACTTCTTTATCTTATATCTTTAGCCTGGTATAATCAGATCTCATTACTTTATCACATTGTGTAAATATACCTGCGTCTTTATCTTATATCTGTAGGTATAATCAGATCTCATTACTTTATCACATTGTGTAAATATACCTGCGTCTTTATCTTATATCTGTAGGTATAATCAGATCTCATTACTTTATCACATTGTGTACATATACCTGCTTCTTTATCTTATATCTGTAGGTATAATCAGATCTCATTACTTTATCACATTGTGTACATATACCTGCGTCTTTATCATATATCTGTAGGTATAATCAGATCTCATTACTTTATCACATTGTGTAAATATACCTGCGTCTTTATCTTATATCTGTAGGTATAATCAGATATCAGTACTTTATCACATTGTGTACATATACATGCGTCTTTATCTTATATCTGTAGGTATAATCAAATCTCATTACTTTATCACATTGTGTACATATACCTGCTTCTTTATCTTATATCTGTAGGTATAATCAGATCTCATTACTTTTTCACATTGTGTAAATATACCCGATTCTTTATCTTATATCTGTTTGTAAACCAATCACCAATACTTGGAGAGAACAATGGAAAATTAACATTTTATTACCTTATCTCTTCTATAACCCACTGGGAGTGTAATTTCTTCTATTGGCTGTGTTAACACAGCTTGGCCTTGAGGCCAAAAACTTTTAGAATAGGTGGGGATACCACAGGCTAAATCAACCATTTCAAATGAAAATATAAGGGTAATGGAAATACTTGTAAACAATTTAATACACTCCAGCAGGTAAAGTAGATCATTGGAAATAAATTAAAGGGGAGACATTTTTTGAGTAAACTGTCCCTTTAAGGATAGGGCTGGAAGCAGAAATGGAATAGGATTCCAAAATCCAAAAAAATCCCTTATTGAAGTCACAAACTTCTCTGCCTGAATCTTTTTTTTGTGTGTGTGTTCTAAAATGCTAACACTTTTCAAGACAAATAATAATAGTAATATGGAAGATATTCACCACCAAAATGACAATATAACCAATTTAAATGGTATAGATAATATATAGGGCTTCATACTAAAAGTAGAAGGGTCTAATAGAAGAAGTTCAAAGGGACACTGAACGCCAATTTATTTTTCATGATTCAGAAAGAGCAGGCAATTTCAAGCAACTTTCTAATTTGCTCCTATTATCAAATTTTCTTCGTTCTTTTGGTATCTTTATTTAAAAAAGCAGGAATGAAAGCTTAGGAGCCCGCCCATTTTAGGTTCAGCACCTGGATAGTGCTTGTTGATTGGTGGCTAAATGTAGAAACCAATCAGTAAGCGCTATCCAGGGTCTGAACCAAAAATGGGCCGGCTCCTAAGCTTTCATTCCTGCTTTTTTAAATAAAGATACCAAAAAAACAAAGAAAAATTGATAATAGGTGTAAAATAGAAAGTTGCTTAAAATTGCATGCTCTATCTGAATCATGAAAGAAAAAAATGGGTTTAGTGTCCCTTTAATAACTGAAGTAGACCTATTGCTGTCTGTATCAATAAATCTAACTAAAACATTCAAAACTACTTGTATATGATACTGCAACAATTCTATGTCAAACATTAAAGGGACACTGAACCCAATTTTTTTTTCTTCATGAGTCCGATAGAGCATGACATTTTAAGCAACTTTCTAATTTACTCCTATTATCAATTTTTCTTCGTTCTCTTGCTATCTTTATTTTAAAAGCAGGAATGTAAATCTTAGCAGCCAGCCCATTTTAGGTTCAGCGCCATGGATAGTGCTTGCTTATTGGAGTCTTACATTTACCCACAAATAAGCAAGCATAACCCAGGTTCTCAACCAAAAATGGTCCGGCTCCTATGCATCACATTCCTGCTTTTTAAATAAAGATAGCAAGAGAATGAAGAAAATTTGATAATAGGAAAACATTAGAAAGTTGTCCCTTTAAGAGCCAGATTACAAGTGGAGCGCAAAAGAAAATTAGAAAGTTGTCCCTTTAAGAGCCAGATTACGAGTGGAGAGCAAAAGTTTGCGGGCGCGAGTGATAAGGGGTTTATCGCCGGTGTTTGTGAGCATCGGGTTTATCACTCGTATGACAAGTTGAAAGTAAACGCGAACACTTGAATGCAATTCAAGTTAAAGCTCGCCAGGTTAGCGCATCCTCAGAGCTCTGGTTTACCATTTCACAGAACAAAAAATCAAATACACATTACAAAGTACAGTTACATTAATAACACCATCTAATGAAATTTATTTAAAAAACATTGCACAAACATTTATAAGGGCTCAAAGATATGAGATCTCAAGTGTTAGAGAGAAGAAAAAAAAGTCAGGCAAAGGACTTTAACATTGAGATACATGCATACACCTCTCTAAAGATTGATTGGCTAAACTGCATGCCTGTCAAAAGAACTGAAAAAGGGGGCAGTCAGCAAAGGCTTAGATACAAGGTAATCACAGAGGTAAAAGGTGTATTAATATAACTGTTAGTTATGCAAAACTGGGGAATGGGTAATAAAGGGGATTATCTTTTGAAACAATAGAAATTCTAGAGCAGACTGTCCCTTTAACCAAAGTCAGAATAAAAAAAGCTTTGTAGGAGTAAACACATCTATCTACTCATTTGTATTAGTCTATAGAACACAAAATTGTTATCCCAAAAGGTATATAATGTGGTAAAAAAAAGTCCATTCTATTTAAGAAGACCCTGTATTTTTTTTCTAAGTATAATAGTTCTGTTGCATTTGAAACACAAAGATGTTGCAGTTATAACATTTTACTTCAAAGACTGTGGGACATTATTGTTATTGCTTTGGGTCCAGTATTTATGGAATCCCAGGTTTGTGATGCAGCCTTTAAGGGATAGTATATACATGTAGTATCTAATTTGCTTCATTCATTATATATCCTTTGTTGAAGAAATATCAATGCACATGGGTAAACCAACCATATGAGGCATCTATGTGCAGCCACCAATCATCAGCTACTGAGCCTATCTAGATATGATTTTCATCAAAGGATATCAAGAGATTGAAGCAAATTAGGTAATAGAAATAAATTAGAAAATAGTTTAATATTGCATGCTGTCTAAATCATGAAATAAAAAAATTGGGGTTAGTGACCCTTTAAAGCTGGTGCAGAAACAACACCTCTTAAAAAGGGGACTAGGCTCTCTCTTTCAACCCCCCCCCCCCCCCCCACAACAGGGAGGTTGATTTCTTTTGATGCACCTTGTTGATAAAACTTTTTTATAGCCATTATTGCAATATTAACAACTTTCGTATAGGTTGAAGTTTTTATTGGATAAGCAGCTGTTTCAAATGACAAAACAAAAGTAAATGGGTTAATACACTCCAGCAGGTAACCAAAATCATTGGTAATGCATTCAAGTGGAGAACATTTACAGTACACTGTCCCTTTAAACTGATATATTGACCACACACTGGTTACCCAGTAGAGTCTAATGCTTTGAAAAATATTGACCTCTACTAGTTTTAAAGGGACAGTCAATTCCAAAATTGTTATTGTTTAAAAAGATAGACAATCCCTTTATTACCCATTCCCCCGTTTTGCATAACCAACACAGTTATATTAATATACTTTTTACCTTGTATCTAAGCATCTTCTAACAGCCCCCTGATCACATGACTTTTTATTTATTATCTATTGACTTGCATTTTAGCCAATTAGTGCAGTGTCAGCCACCACTCCACCACTCTATATGGCCCACATGAACTAATAGTCTCCTATTGTGAAAAACTAATAAAAAAGCAGAGGTCTGTAGTGTCTTAGAAACAGGCAGATATATAGAGATTTAAATGTTATAAAGTATATTAATATATCAATGTTGGTTGTGCAAAGTTGGGGAATGGGTAGTAAAGTCATTATCTATCTTTTTAAACAAATAACAATGTTGGTGTTGACTGTCCCTTTAAAGCCACTAAAGCTATGTTTAATTAATCACATTGCTCTTCAGTCTGGAGAACGGAGCAGATTAACTTTGTCTTCTTCCTGAATAGCCCGGTATGGTGCTTAGTTGTACAGATGTTAATGAGGCTGAGGCTTCACTGCAAAGTGACAGATGGGTTCAGTTGCATGTAAATTCTCTACACCCCCTACAGAAATAGTAAATGGCATTTCACCTGTAGAGGTAGCCAGACGTGTTAGGTCAACAAAAAGCAACCTAAAAATAAAGCGCTAGCAAAAAAATAAATAAATGACTCTGGTGCTTCTTTTATCCCTTAAAGGGACACTCAAATCAAAATGAAACTTTCATGATTCAGATAGAGGATGCAATTTTAAACAACTTTCCAATTTACTTCCATAAACAAAACGTGCACAGTCTTTTTATATTTACACTTTAGTCACTAGCTCCTACTGAGCGTGTGCAAGAATGATCAGAATATACGTATAAGCATTTGTGATTGGCTGATGATGGTTGTCACATGACACAAAAGGAGTGGAAATAGAAAAAAAAATATACTACTCATTTTAAGTTCAGACTAAATGCTATTGCATTGTCTTGTTATCATGCATTTGTTGGCTGCACATATGCCTCTTGTCAATGGCTCTCCTGATGTGTTCAGCTAGATACCGGTAGTGCATTGCTGCTATTTCAAGAAAAGGATATCAAGAGAATGAAAATGAGAGAGTTGTTGAAAACTGTATGCGTCATTAGAATAATGAAAACAAATTCTGGGTTTCATGTCCCTTTAATGGGCTTCATACAAAGCCAAAGCAAAAATTTCTATACAGGTCTATAATAAATATATAAGAAAAGGGCCTTTTAAAAAGTATAAAATAATCACATACCAGAATAAGTATAGGTTACCACCACGCTAAAAACGTATCGGCTTTCAGACAAACCCTTTTACATCATGCAAACCCTACGTAACGCAAGATCACAGGAACCGTATTTTACATCATTCTAAAAGTATTTTACATTTAAAAAACAAAATAAAAAGCAAAATAACTATTCAGCTCATGTATATATCAGTTTTTATTTAAAAAAATACTTGTTTATACTGAACACAAAAAACAAACATTACATTGCTCCCTTAAAGGGACAGAAAACCCCAAATATTCTTTTGTGATTCAGATCGAACATTCCATTTTAAGCAATTTTTTAAATTTACTTCTAATTTGTTTCATTATCTCGTTATCCTTTGCTGGAAGGAAGAGTATTGCACTACTGTCAGCCAGCTGAACACATCTCGTTAGCCAATCACAAGAGACAAATGTGTGCAGGCACCAATCAGCAGCTAACTCCCACTAGTGTAGGATATGGGCATATTCTTTTTCAACAAAGGATACCAACGGAAGATTTGAAAATAGAAGTGAATTTGAATGTGTCTTTAAAATACATGCACTCTCTCAGAATCCTCCAAGTTTAATTTTGACGTTCCTATCCCTTTAAACTGTAGAATAAGGCTTAATAAAATGTATCAAGCATAATTAATGTAAGTGGGGCCTTGACTAAATTATTTCCCAACACACGGCTTTAAATGAAAAGATGCACAAATGGAGCCAACCTTAAAGGGATATTAACCAGTAAATACAAATTAGATATAACGATGTATTCAAAGTGAAGATCAGCCTTAGAATAATATGTAGATGTATTTTTACAATTATAATTGTTTAAATATTGAAAATATGACTATAAAATAAATATAAGGTTTAGTTTCTATAAAGTTTCTGTCATTTTAAATAAGTTTCCAGTTTATTTCTATTTTGTTTTGCTCTCCTTTTTATCTTTTGTTGATAAGTATATCTAGATAGGCTCAGAAGCTGCTGATTGGTGGTTGCACAAATATGTCTAGTACAGATTTCTGTCAATATAACAGAGCTAAAAAGGACATATTAAAAATAACAAACACTTTGAGATGGTAATACATATGTGGTTGTGAGCTTTTGAGTTCCTGTTAGAAATGGAAGTGCAGAACACTGTTATATTCCCCACAGCTATTGGCTGCATACTCTAGTGACCTTTTTATAACTTCCCTAATTGGCCACAGCAGAGTAGGTAACCTAAGTTACAACATGGCAGCTCCCATTGTTTTATAGACACTAAAACTTTACACTTATTTTGTCCATATTTAAACAGCTAATGAACCATTAAAAAATACATCTACATGTTTTTCTCAGACTAATCTTTTCTTTGAATGCATCATTCTATCTAGAATTCCTTTACTTTTGACCACTAGGTACAACATGACCTGTAAAATGAGCAAAGGTTTCAAATCTGTAAATACCATCAAAGAGATTACCTGCTGTCACCTTGCTGCAGACGCTAATACACAAACACTATTTACTATCTAATTACTGTCTAGATACCTCTGCTATGGAGGCCGTGTTAAAATAATGATACTGAGGCCAACGGTCTCCACTATCTCTGATTGTCTCCTGGGGCACCAACTATTTATTTATACAGACACTTAGTACCTTTTTGTATTAACAATAGTGCTTTGAAGTCTTTATAGTCTATAACTGATTTAACTTTGTTCAGAGAAATTGTCTGATGCTAGTCCTCATACTATAATTAAAAAATACATTTGGGGGATACCTATACAGTGTTCTCCACAGGACCTACACCTACACTGATTTTACTGGTCACACTGCTGAAATGTAAGTCAATTATAGGCTAGAATTATCTAATAACTTTTTTTCCATGTTTATTGTACAAATTATCATTGAATCAATTTATGTTAAATTATGCAATTAATTTGTACTGGAAATTGCAATGTATCAATCTCTTCCCACAATGCCATCTGCCTGGCAACATTTTCAGTGGAGAAAACTGCAATATATTATGCAACAATTTAATAATAATTAAGGGAAGATTGACGTCAAAATTTAACAATGAATAACATTCTACATTATTGAAAGTGTGACATGTTTGCAATCTGAAATCAGACTGCCATACTAATAAACACAATTATTACAGCGGAACATTACAATAGAAAGGTCATTATGTCTTTAAAGCTGTAGAACCAGGTTCTTTAATCTAAAATCTTTCAACTATATACAGTATATATATATATATATATATATATATATATATACACACACACACACACACACTCATGGGAAGCAACCATGGGTGTCTTGGTCCAATTTTAAGGCACAAGTACCTCCCTGACACCTGGGTTTGTC